>NC_053391.1:607761728-608061728 GCF_905171765.1 Bufo bufo
TAGACAACCACACCAGATCACCCACATTCAGGTCCGGACCAGGCACACGTCTCTTATCAGCCACACGCTTATATTTCTCACTCATCTTTCTAAGATTACTCTGAATCTTTTGCCAAATGGTAGACAAAGACGAGGAAAATCTCTCCTCCTCAGGTAAACCAGAAAGAGCCCCTCCCGAGAATGTCCCAAACTGTGGATGGAACCCATATGCACCAAAGAATGGTGACTTATCAGAAGATTCCTGACGACGGTTGTTCAGAGCAAACTCAGCAAGAGGGAGAAATGAACACCAATCCTCCTGGTTCTCTGCCACAAAACAGCGCAAATATGTCTCCAGATTCTGATTGAGGCGCTCAGTCTGACCATTCGACTGCGGGTGAAAAGCAGAAGAGAAGGACAGCCGAACCCCCAGGCGAGAACAGAAAGCCTTCCAGAATCTGGACACAAACTGCGTGCCTCTATTGGAAACAATATCAGAGGGAATGCCATGCAATTTAACAATATGGTCGACAAAAGCTTGCGCCAACGTTTTAGCATTGGGTAAACCAGGGAAAGGTACGAAATGAGCCATCTTGCTAAAACGGTCCACCACCACCAGGATCACCGACTTCCCTGAGGAACGAGGAAGATCCGTGATAAAGTCCATGGACAGGTGTGTCCAAGGACGGGAAGGTATGGGTAACGGGAGAAGGGAACCTGAAGGCTGTGAACGAGGGACCTTAGCGCTAGCGCACGTCTCACAAGCAGCCACAAAACCCTCCACCGACTTACAAAGAGCCGGCCACCAAAATCTCCGAGCAATGAGATCTACCGTGGCTCTACTCCCGGGGTGACCAGCAAGAACAGTATCATGATGCTCCTTGAAGAGTTTGTGACGTAGCTCAGGAGGCACAAACAACTTCCCAGAAGGACAACGGGCAGGTGTCTCAGTCTGGGCAGCCTGGACCTCGGCCTCCAAATCAGAATATAGAGCAGAAACAACTACCTCCTCCGCCAAAATGGGACCCGGGTCCTCGGAGTTTCCTCCTCCCGGAAAACAGCGAGAGAGAGCATCAGCCTTCACATTTTTGATCCCAGGGCGGAATGTAACGACAAAATTGAATCTGGAGAAGAACAGAGACAATCTGGCCTGTCTCGGATTCATACGCCTGGCCGACTCCAAGTATGCCAGATTCTTATGGTCGGTAAAAACGGTGATAGGGTGCCTGGCCCCCTCCAACCAATGGCGCCATTCCTCGAAAGCCAACTTGATGGCCAACAACTCCCTATCTCCCACATCATAGTTTTTCTCTGCCGGGGAGAGTTTTTTAGAGAAAAAGGCACAGGGTCGCCATTTGGCAGGAGAAGGGCCCTGGGACAAAACCGCACCCACACCCACCTCGGAAGCATCCACCTCAACAATAAAAGGTAAGGAAACATCGGGATGCACCAAGACGGGAGCAGATGCAAAACTCTCTTTAATCTTAGAAAAAGCTGCAAGCGCCTCCTCCGACCAAGAGGAAAAATCCGCCCCCTTTTTTGTCATGTCAGTGAGGGGTTTGACAACAGAGGAATAATTCAAAATGAACTTTCTGTAATAGTTCGCAAAACCCAGAAAGCGCATCAATGCCTTCTGATTCTCAGGAAGCTCCCACTCAAGTACAGCACGGACCTTCTCCGGATCCATGCGAAAACCAGAAGCAGAGAGGAGAAAACCCAGAAATTGAATCTCCGATACCATAAAAAGACATTTCTCCAGCTTGGCGTACAATTTATTTTCCCGCAGAATCTGCAGAACCTGAAAAAGATGATCCTGATGGGTCTGAACATCAGGGGAAAAAATCAAAATATCATCAAGATACACCAATACAAATTTCCCCATTAAATGGTAGAAAATACTGTTAACAAAATGCTGAAAGACGGCCGGAGCATTCATCAGGCCGAAAGGCATAACGAGATTCTCCGAAATGCCCGTTAGGGGTATTAAAGGCCGTTTTCCATTCACCCCCCTCTCTGACCCTGACCAGGTTGTACGCGCCTCTCAAATCCAATTTGGAAAAAACCTTGGCCCCAACAATTTGGTTGAAGAGGTCCGGGATCAGAGGAAGGGGATAGGGATCGCGAATCGTGATACGGTTCAGCTCCCTAAAATCTAGGCAAGGTCTCAGAGAGCCATCTTTTTTTTTAACAAAAAAAAAACCCAGCGGCAACAGGTGATTTTGAGGGACGAATATGCCCCTTATCGAGACTCTCGGAGATATAGGTTTGCATTGCGATTCTTTCCGGTTGTGAGAGATTGTAGAGGCGAGCTTTTGGCAGCTTGGCGCCGAGAATGAGGTTAATGGGACAGCCAAACTCCCGGTGAGGAGGTAGCTCCTGAACACCGCTCTCGGAAAACACGTCCGAGAAATCAGAGAGAAATGATGGCACAGTTTTAGTAGACACCTCTGCAAAAGTCGCTGTAAGACAATTCTCTCTACAAAAGTCACTCCACTCATTTATTTGCCTTCCTTGCCAATCAATAGTGGGGTTATGTCTAGTGAGCCAGGGTAACCCCAAAACTAGAGGAGAAGGCAATCCGTTAAGGACAAAACAAGATATATCCTCCACATGAGTGTCACCTACAGCTAACCGGATATTGTGAACAATGCCCTTCAGAGATCTCTGTGAGAGTGGAGCAGAGTCAATAGCAAAAACAGGTTTATCCTTTTCTAATGTGCAAACCTGAAAACCATGCATGGCTAAAAATTGAGTGTCAATAAGATTGACGGCCGCTCCACTATCAACAAAAATCTCACAAGAAATGACTTTGCTCTCTAGCGCCACCCTGGCAGACAGGAGAAAACGGGAACTGCAGGTCAGAGGAAAAGCATCAATTCCTACATCAACTTTGCCCAAAGTAGCAGATGAAGCAGAGTTTGATGTTTTTCTCTTATTATCGCTCTTAGTACAGTTCAAGAATCTCCTAGACGGACAAACATTTGCCAAATGACCTATGCCCCCACAACAAAAACACACCATACTCTGAGGACTAAATCCTCTTTTATCAGGGGCAAGTCGACCTAGCTGCATGGGCTCCTCCTCAGAGGGGATTGAGACAGGATGAGGCCCCTGCACACTGAATGAGTCCGCACCACTGCCTCTAGACTGACAATGGCTGGACAGAGAGGTCTCGTTTCTTTCTCTTAGACGCCTGTCAAGGCGTACCGCCAATGACATGGCAGATTCTAAGGACGTTGGTCTCTCATGGAAAGCAAATGCATCTTTCAATCTCTCTGAGAGACCATGACAAAACTGACTCCGGAGTGCAGCATCATTCCAACCTGAATCAGCTGCCCATCTCCGAAATTCAGAACAATAAAGCTCCGCAGACAGTTTGCTCTGGCATAAAAAACGTAAGTTAGATTCGGCCAGAGCAACACGATCCGGGTCATCATATATCTGCCCCAGGGCCACAAAAAATCCTTCCACGGATCGAAGGGAGGGATCCCCTGATGGCAGCGAAAAAGCCCAAGTCTGAGCATTACCCCTGAGCAGGGAGATGACAATCCTCACCCTCTGCTCCTGATTACCAGAGGAATGGGGACACAAGCAAAAATGGAGTTTGCATGCCTCTCTGAAGGGAACAAAACTCTCACTGCCCCCGGAGAACGTTTCCGGAAGTGAGACCTTTGGCTCGCAACAGACTCCATGGGCCGGAGCAGAGCCCAATGCTTGAAGCTGAGTCATAGATTGACGGAGATCCGCTACCTCCAAAGAAAGACCCTGCATGCGGTCAACCAGGCCAGAAAGCGGATCCATGTAAAAAAAGACGGTTTTGGTGGATTATAATGTCACAGCTGTATGTGAGCAACAAGAGCATGCACAGAAAATAGAGCTACTGACCGGACCCAAACTAGGGAGGATAAAGGGTGACCCCTGTCAGACCCTCAAAGCTCTCCCTATGCTGCTAAGCCCATGCCTGGATCCAAATGGTGGAACGAGGCATGCCCGCGTACCTAAGACTGATGGCCACTGTAACCCCTACAATAGTGGAAGGGGCACGGCCACCGGTGCCCTGCTCAGTATATGGAGGGAACCGTGGTTGCCTCGGATCCAGTCAGAAAACACACAGATACACTACTATGTCTGCACACTTAGCTGAAGGAGCTGCAGCCGCAGTGAAGAAGGATCCAAAGACAGGCTGGCAATATCCGGAGTACTCGCTGCAGCAGAACACAGGTCCAGTGAAAGGATAGCATACAAGGGAAGATACTCAAGCAAGAGCTACAACTCAAATGAGAAATATAATCCACACACTACAAAAGGAGGAGGGGTGATTTTAAGGCAGGGAAATCAAACGCAGGAGGAACAGCTGGGAGGAAGGAAACAGAAAGTAAAGAGCTCATCATAGGGGCGGAGAAACAGAGCAGTGAGAACTCCTCCAAGCTCTGGTAGTGACAACAACTGAGAAATAGTGCAGCCTGGTCTGGAGTGTTGATTTTACCCTCTGAGTATCTTGCAAGGAACAGTTTACCTGCCATTGATGTGTAAAGCCTGCTTGTGAAGTATCTATGACCTGTGGAACTGAATTTATACCCCAACTGTACAAAGTTGAACTGTTTTACAGTAAAGCAAAGTTTGGTTCACCATACCATCTGTGTACCTCACTTATTGCAACTATAAACCGGTGTGCCACCGTTACAGGCACTGGCATCACGAATCCTTAAAGGGACCTTGCCCCCGGCACATAAAATACCTGCAACATCCAGGGCACCTCATCCACCACCAGGCCTGGTCCCTAAATACAGAGTGTGCCCCAGAGGACTACTGTGCTAGCCTCTCCTTCACTGCTGTGCGCCTGCCCAGGGTCATCCTACAGAACTGTGAGTAACCCTCTCTTGCCATTAACCGTGACCTTACAATCGCAATACCCTGCGGGTCTGGCGTGCTGCACAGCTGAAACTCCACTATGGGCTGCTGCTGCTCGCACAGTCTCTCCAGCATGTGCAAGGTGGAGTTCCAGCATGTGCAAGGTGGCACGTTGCATATGAGGCGGTGAGCGGGAAGGCCGAAGTTACGCTGTAGAGGAGACAGCCGAGCGGCGGCAGGATGAGAACGCCGGAAGCGCGCACAGACAGCCCGCACTTTACGCAGCAGCTCTGACATGCCGGGGTAGTTGTGAATGAATTTCTGCACCACCAAATTCAGCACATGCGCCAGGCAAGGGATGTGCGTCAAACCGGCTAGTCCCAGAGCTGCAACGAGATTTTGCCCATTATCGCACACCACCAGGCCGGGCTTGAGGCTCACTGGCAGCAACCACTCGTCGGTCTGTTGTTCTATACCCCGCCACAACTCCTGCGCGGTGTGGGGCCTGTCCCCCAAATACATCAGTTTCAGAACGGCCTGCTGACGTTTACCCCTGGCTCTGCGGAAGTTGGTGGTGAAGGTCTGTCGCTGACCGGATGAGGAGGTGGTAGAAGAGGAGGAGGAAGCCGAGTAGGAAGAGGAGGCAACAGGAGGCAAAGAATGATGCCCTGCGATCCTTGGCGGCGGAAGGACGTGCGCCAAACAGCTCTCTGCCTGTGGCCCAGCCGCCACTACATTTACCCAGTGTGCAGTTAGGGAGATATAGTGTCCCTGGCCGTGCTTACTGGTCCACGTATCTGTGGTTAGATGGACCTTGCCACAGATGGCGTTGAGCAGTGCACACTTGATTTTATCCGATACTTGGTTGTGTAGGGAGGGCCCGGCTCTCCTGGAGAAGTAGTGGCGGCTGGGAACGATGTACTGTGGGACAGCAAGCGACATGAGCTGTTTGAAGCTGTCCGTCTCCACCAGCCTGAATGACAGCATTTCAAAGGCCAGTAGTTTAGAAATGCTGGCATTCAGGGCCAGGGATCGAGGGTGTCTAGGTGGGAATTTACACTATCTCTCAAAGATTTGTGAGATGGAGAGCTGAACGCTTCCATGTGACATGGTGGAGATGCTTGGTGACGGAGGTGGTGTTGTTGGTGCACATCCTCTGTTTGCTGGGCGGCAGGTGCCAACGTTCCTCCAGAGGCGGAGGAAGAGGCCGAGGCAGAAGAGGGAGCAGGAGGGGCCTGAGCCCTTTCTTGGTATTGAAGGTGCTTACTCCATTGCAGCCCGTGTCTCGCATGTAGATGCCTGGTCATGCAGGTTATGCTAAGGTTCAGAACGTTAATGCCTCGCTTCAGGCTCTGATGGCACAGCATGCAAACCACTCGGATCTTGTCGTCAGCACATTGTGTGAAGAATTGCCATGCCAGGGAACTCCTTGAAGCTGTTTTGGTGTGCTCGGTCCCTGGTGACGGTGGCCAGTAGCAGGCGAACTGTTTTGGCGATGGCTGGTCTGCTTTTGCACCCCGTCTCACCACTGCCTCTTCCTCCGAACTCTGAAAGTCAGTGGCACGACCTTCATTCCATGGGTCTAGGACCTCATCGTCCCCTGCATCGTCTTCCACCCAGTCTTCCTCCCTGACCTCCTTTTCGGTCTGAACACTGCAGAAAGACACAGCAGTTGGCACCTGTGTTTCGTCATCATCAGAGACGTGCTGAGGTGGTATTCCCATGTTCTCATCAGGAAACATAAGTGTTTGTGCTTCAGTGCATTCTATGTCTTCCACCCCTGGGGAAGGGCTAGTTGGATGCCCTTGGGAAACCCTGCCAGCAGAGTCTTCAAACAGCATAAGAGACTGCTGCATGACTTGAGGCTCAGACACGTTCCCCGATATGCACGGGGTCATGTGACAGACTGATGGGCATGGGTTTTTAGGCGCCACCTGTGCGCTTTCTGAAGAAGACTGGGTGGGAGATAATGTGAACATGCTGGATCCACTGTCGGTCACCCAATTGACTAGCGCCTGTACTTGCTCAGGCCTTACCATCCTTAGAACGGCATTAGGCCCGACCAAATATCGCTGTAGATTCTGGCGGCTACTGGGACATAAGGTAGAAGGTTCAGTAGGACGTGTAGCTGTGGCAGAACGGCCACATCCTCTCCCTGCACCAGAGGCTCCACCAACACCACCACCACGGCCATGACTGCGTCCCTTATTAGATGTTTGCCTCATAGTTAGCGTTTACAAAGCAAAGTAAAAAGTGGTTAAGTCTGTTAAAAATAATTAACCGCCAATAAAAACCCTGATGTTGGGTTTTGCACTCAAATATATTTCTTTAAACTCTATATGACAGCGGTATTTGTGGCCTAAATTTCACAGTAACTTATGCACGTCTAATCCCAGATGTGCAGTATATCAGAGGGTTTTTTCACCCCAGTAACCAAAAAGATGTATTTCTGGCCCAAATGTGACAGTCACTTATGCACGTCTTATCCCAGATGTGCAGTATATCAGAGGGTTTTTTCACCCCAGTAAGCAAAAAGATGTATTTCTGGCCTAAATGTGACAGTCACTTATGCATGTCTTATCCCAGATGTGCAGTATATTAGAGGGTTTTTTCACCCCAGTAACCAAAAAAACATATTTCTGGCCTAAATGTGACAGTCACTTATGCACGTCTAATCCCAGATATGCAGTATATTAGAGGTTTTTTTTCACCCCAGTAACCAAAAAGCCGTATTTCTGGCCTAAATGTGACAGTCACTTATGCACGTCTAATCCCATATGTGCAGTATATTAGAGGTTTTTTTTACCCCAGTAACCAAAAAGCCGTATTTCTGGCCTAAATGTGACAGTCACTTATGCACGTCTAATCCCAGATGTGCAGTATATTAGAGAGTTTTTTCACCCCAGTAACCAAAAAGCCGTATTTCTGACCTAAATGTGACAGACACTTATGCACGTCTATTCCCAGATGTGCAGTATATATTAGATGTTTTTTTTTACCCCAGTAACCAAAAAGATGTATTTCTGGCCTAAATGTGACAGTCACTTATGCACGTCTTATCTCAGATTTTGCAGTATATTAGAGGGGTTTTTCACCCCACTAAGCAAAAATATGTATTTCTGGCCTAAATGTGACAGTCACTTATGCACGTCTAATCCCAGATGTGCAGTATATTAGAGGGTTTTTTCACCCCAGTAACCAAAAAGCCGTATTTCTGGCCTAACTGTGACAGTCACTTATGCACATCTAATCCCAGATGTGCAGTATTTTTTAGACGTTTTTTTCACCCCAGTAACCAAAAAGCCGTATTTCTGGCCTAAATGTGACAGACACTTATGCACATCTTATCCCAGATTTTGCAGTATATTAGAGGGTTTTTTCACCCCAGTAAGCAAAAAGCCGTATTTCTGGCCTAAATGTGACAGTCACTTATGCACGTCTTATCCCAGATGTGCAGTATATCAGAGGGTTTTTTCACCCCAGTAACCAAAAAGCCGTATTTGTGGCCTAAATGTGACAGTCACTTATACACGTCTTATCCCAGATGTGCAGTATATCAGAGGGTTTTTTCACCCCAGTAACCAAAAAGCCGTATTACTGGCCTAAATGTGACAGTCACTTATGCACATCTAATCCCAGATGTGCAGTATATCAGAGGGGTTTTTCACCCCAGTAAGCAAAAAAATGTATTTGTGGCCTAAATGTGACAGTCACTTATGCACGTCTTATCCCAGATTTTGCAGTATATTAGAGGGTTTTTTCAGCCCAGTAAGCACAAAGATGCATTTCTGGCCTAAATGTGACAGTCACTTATGCATGTCTTATCCCAGATGTGCAGTATATCAGAGGGTTTTTTCACCCCAGTAACCAAAAAGCCATATTTCTGGCCTAAATTTGACAGTCACTTATGCATGTCTTATCCCAGATGTGCAGTATATCAGAGGGTTTTTTCACCCCAGTAATCAAAAAGCCGTATTTCTGGCCTAAATGTGACAGTCACTTATTCACGTCTAATCCCAGATGTGCAGTATATTAGAGGGGTTTTTCACCCCAGTAAGCAAAAAGATGTATTTCTGGCCTAAATGTGACAGTCACTTATGCACGTCTAATCCCAGATGTGAAGTATATTAGAGGGTTTTTTCACCCCAGTAAGCACAAAGATGTATTTCTGGCCTAAATGTGACACTCACTTATGCACGTCTTATCCCACATGTGCAGTATATCAAAGGTTTTTTTCACCCCAGTAACCAAAAAGCCGTATTTCTGGCCTAAATGTGACACTTACTTATGCACGTCTTATCCCAGATGTGCAGTATATTAGAGGGTTTTTTCACCCCAGTAAGCAAAAGGATGTATTTCTAGACTTGCAGACATGCAGATAGCCTGTGCTGGTGCATTATCGTTGCATAAAATCGCTGCCAATTATGTATTGATATTGACAAACTGAAGTAAAAAAAGTTCGTTTTCAGCAGTAGTTGGCTCAGGGCAGGCTTAAAAAAATTGTGCACTGCACCCACAAAACACATTTGCTGTAGATTGCTGAGTAAAAAAAGCAGTTCTTGATAAGATTTCTCCCTGATCTCTCCCTCACAGCAGCTGCAGCCTCTCCTTATACTAATCCGAGCAGAGTGACGGGCGGCGCTAAGTGACTCCAGCTTAAATAGAGGCTGAGTCACATGCTGGAGTTGGCCAATCACAGCCATGCCAATAGTAGGCATGGCTGTGATGGCCTTTTGAGGCAAGTAGTATGACGCTTGTTGATTGGCTGCTGTGCAGCTTTTCAAAAAGCGTCAAGAAAGCGCCGAACACCGAACCCGAACCCGAACTTTTACGTTAATGTTCGGGTTCGGGTCCGGGTGCCGAAAAACCTAAAGTTCGGTTTTACTTTGTCATCTCCTTTCCTTCTCCCAGGTGTCACCTATTTAGACTAATTGTCTCCCTTTATATTCCCTCCCATACTGCCTCACTTTGCGGTTTATACTACTTCCTGCATGAGGTGTTCACTGCTGGAGGCTGCTGCTGTTTCCTCAGATAAGTCTTTTTCCTTTATTTGTGTTTCCTTGCTGGCTTGATTCTAGGTGACCCTGACTCGTTCGTATTAAGTGCAGGGAGCCGGTGGTCATGTCCCCTCACTATTATAGGGTTTTCAGGTGTCACACAGGTACGTGGGCATGCAATTGTCTACCATAGAGACCCTTGCATGGGCATAGCAGTCAGGGAGAGCTCTAGGGGTTTTAAAGGGCTCACCCATATGCTCCGTTGTTTGGGATCAAGCCAGTCAGATGTTTATTTATAAGTTCCAGCTTTCTGCAACATCATCCGTGACACCATTCTTGGCATCGGATGAGGAAGAGGAGTTAGCACCCAGCGCCACCCAGCGGTCTGACAACAGCACCCAGATCGGCCCAAGGAGGGTGGTCCCTGCTGTTGCTGCCTACTCCGAGATCTCAAATGTCAGTGGTGGTAAGGATGATGATGATGACATGACGATGGACGTCACGTGGGTGCCTACAAGAGAGGAAGAGGAGGGGAGTTCAGAGGGAGAGACGGAGCAACAGATAGGGAGGAGAAGGAGGAGAAGCACGCAGAACTCGCAGTGCACAGGAGACAAAAAGCAGACTGCAAATGTATCTGGAGCGAGCCATCCACCATGCACGGTCACATCTTGCACTCCCAGGATGCCGGAACATAGCTCTGCAGTGTGGGATTTTTTTAACGTGTCAGCTGCTGATAATAGTGTTGCCATCTGCAGCCTGTGCTGTCAACGTATAAGTCGCGGTAAGCTCAACACTCACCTGGGGGAGACCGCCTTAAAAAGGCACCTGGCCTCCCATCACTGAGCCCAATGGGAGCAACACCGTCAGAACCCACAAAGCCACACTCCCGATGCTCCACAACCTGCCTCTTTTCCTTCTCCTTCTCCTCCCATTTGTCCTCCACTCCACCTTTCACCGAGCTGTCGTCGTGTTTATCTGGCAAAAGGCAGGCTTTCATGGTCCAAATGTTCGAGCGCAAAAAAATGATGACGCCGGATAATCCTCTTGCCCAACGGCTGACCGCTGGCTTGTCTGAACTACTAGCCCGCCAACTACTGCCATATAAATTGGTGGTCTCGGAAGCCTTTAGAAAATTTGTGGCCATTGGCACACCGCAATGGAAGGTCCCTGGAAGGAAATATTTCTCACAGAAGGGCATTCCAGAGATATATGGCCACGTTCAGCGGAAATTGAATATATCTCTGGCACACAGTGTCGGTGCCAAGATACAGCTGACCACAGACACGTGGTCTAGCAAACACGGGCAGGGAAGGTACATAACTATTACTCCCCACTGGGTGAACCTTCTGACGGCCATCAAGCATGTAACACCTGGCACCCGTGTGGATTTGGTGTTACCGCCACGGATTGCATGCAGGCCTGCCTCTTCTTCTCCTCCTCCTACTCCATCCTCCGTCTCCTCCTCAGCTGACTCCTCCTTTTCCACTGCTACCGCCTCTTCTGCTGCACCCACCAATCTCCCTAGAACCTATTCGACGTGTCAGATGAGCCGTTGCCATGCTGTGCTGCGGCTGTTGTTCCTGGAAGCCAAGAGCCACACTGGTCCTGCACTCCTTTCAGCAATGCGGTCACAGGCCGATCAGTAGCTAACCCCGTTCAATTTGACAGTTGGTAAAGTGGTGTGCGACAACGGTGCCAATCTGCTGAGCTTTCTGAAACAGGGTAAAATGACACACGTGCCGTGCATGGCACACGTCCTGAACTTAGTCGTGCAGCGATTCATTGCCAAATACCCAAGGGTCCAGGACGTCTTGCGGCAGTCCAGGAAAATTTCTGGACATTTCAGAAGATCTTACACAGCCATGGCTCGCCTTGGTGACGTTCAGTGGCGACACCACCTGCCCGTCAGACATCTGATTTGTGACTGCTCAACGCACTGGAACTCCACCTTGTATATGATTGATAGGATGCTCCAGCAGAAATGTGCCATTAACGACTACCTGTATGAACTCTGCGGCAGGACAGGTTCTGGGGAGCTTGTTTTTTTTTCACCGCGCCAGTGGTTGCTCATGCGCGACACATGCAGACTTCTGCGGCCATTTGATGAGATCACCAAACAGGTCAGTCGCAGCCATGGCGCCATCAGTGACATCGTACCTTACGCCTTTTTTCTGAAGTGTGCTTTGCGTCGTGTCATTGATCAATAGTAATGGACGAACATCTGCCGGGATGGTTCGCGAATGCGATCGCGCAAACACGATCAAATGTTCGCGAACCGCAAGTTCGAGGCGGGTCCCATTCATTTTAATGGCAGGCGAACCTGAAAAACCTTCAGCTCATATTTGCAGCCAAGAAATAATTACTGAAAGTGCAAAAATAGTCCCACAACATGGACAGTGACATACCAGATGAATTATTAGAATTTGCGATCTTCATTAATTATTTTTTCAATGCGAAATATCGGCAATATAATTTTCACGTACGCGCATGCGCAAATGCACTATACAGTTCCCAAATGCACTATAAAGAAAGTATATTGGTATATAACACCCCGCTTCAATCAGTTTTTTTGGGGGGGCAACTGGTATATCACACCAGTAGAAATTATTTGTTCCAATAACGCTTGTCCCTCTCTATACCTGCAGTATCGCAGCAGAACCACACACAACTGCCGCACAATACAAATGCACTATAATATACTTTCTAACATAGAAAGTATATTATAACATTGTACAAGGAAGGCAATCCATTAGAATATATATAAAGATAAAATGTAACCTTTAGTAATGTTACTATGAGGGTCCATTCATACGTCCGTAAGTGTTTTGCGGATCCGCAAAACACGAACCCCGGCAATGTGCATTCCGCAATTTGCGGACCACACATCGCCGGCACTATAATAGAAAATGCCTAATCTTGCCTGCAATTGTGGACAAGAATAGGACATGTTCTATTTTTTTGCGGAAAAGGAAGCACGGATGCGGAAGTGTGGATCCGCAAATGCGGATGCGGACAGCACATTCCGGCCCCATTGAAAATGAATGGGTCTACACCCATTCCGCAAAATTGCGGAACGGATGCGGACCTATTTTGAGGACGTGTGAATGGAAAAGATATCCCTCAAAATGAAAATAAATTAAATTATTAAAGTTAAGCAAAAAGCATAGATGTGGTAGGCAATAACAAGTGCTCGGCGGCATAAATCAGGTGCTCGGCAGCGCAAAATCAGAAACCATATGTCCTACCACAATCCCGGGGGTTCCAGTGCACATCCATGAATCCCCGAGGGAAAGCAAAAAAAATCTATCCCTGGGCTATATGATGATGTGGTATTGAAGGACAGGGTGGGCAAAGAACTGTCCCTGATATTGCCCTACAGGGGGGTGCTATTCTGGCCCTGATAGCCTAACCACAGACCACCCGCCCGGAACCTTACCCTATATAAAAATGGCCCTAGTAAGCCCCTAGCCCCTAGCCCCTAGCCCCTAGGCCCCTGACTTCCAGGTGATCACTATATAGATCTATGTGTTTTTGACTCATTATAAAAGTATATTATAAGTATATTGCACCCCTCTGTGTATCACACATATCGATAGCACACCTATACCAGTCCTTAAAAGGACTTTTGTGACCCTATTAGCTAGCGTTTGGTGTCCCTAACAGCCTGTCCCCGCTCCACACAGCAACCTCTCGCTACACTGGCAAAACACTGAATGTAAAATGGTGACCAGATCAGGTTTATTTATAAGGTAGGGGGTATGTCCATGTGCTGAAACGTCTCAATTGACTGTCCTGTACCACCTGATGGATGTGTCATGGGTAAAAGTTCTTCACAATGTAAAAGAATATGGCGGGCGCAAATATCTCCATATGTTCGGCGAATCGCGAACACGTAAAGTTCGCCGCGAAACAGCCGCCGGGCAAACCGCAAGGTCATCACTACAGGGAGTGCAGAATTATTAGGCAAGTTGTATTTTTGAGGATTAATTTTATTATTGAACAACAACCATGTTCTCAATGAACCCAAAAAACTCATTAATATCAAAGCTGAATATTTTTGGAAGTAGTTTTTAGTTTGTTTTTAGTTTTAGCTATTTTAGGGGGATATCTGTGTGTGCAGGTGACTATTACTGTGCATAATTATTAGGCAACTTAACAAAAAACAAATATATACCCATTTCAATGATTTATTTTTACCAGTGAAACCAATATAACATCTCAACATTCACAAATATACATTTCTGACATTCAAAAACAAAACAAAAACAAATCAGTGACCAATATAGCCACCTTTCTTTGCAAGGACACTCAAAAGCCTGCCATCCATGGATTCTGTCAGTGTTTTGATCTGTTCACCATCAACATTGCGTGCAGCAGCAACCACAGCCTCCCAGACACTGTTCAGAGAGGTGTGCTGTTTTCCCTCCTTGTAAATCTCACATTTGATGATGGACCACAGGTTCTCAATGGGGTTCAGATCAGGTGAACAAGGAGGCCATGTCATTAGATTTTCTTCTTTTATGCCCTTTCTTGCAAGCCACGCTGTGGAGTACTTGGACGCGTGTGATGGAGCATTGTCCTGCATGAAAATCATGTTTTTCTTGAAGGATGCAGACTTCTTCCTGTACCACTGCTTGAAGAAGGTGTCTTCCAGAAACCGGCAGTAGGACTGGGAGTTGAGCTTGACTCCATCCTCAACCCGAAAAGGCCCCACAAGCTCATCTTTGATGATACCAGCCCAAACCAGTACTCCACCTCCACCTTGCTGGCGTCTGAGTCGGACTGGAGCTCTCTGCCCTTTACCAATCCAGCCACGGGCCCATCCATCTGGCCCATCAAGACTCACTCTCATTTCATCAGTCCATAAAACCTTAGAAAAATCAGTCTTGAGATATTTCTTGGCCCAGTCTTGACGTTTCAGCTTGTGTGTCTTGTTCAGTGGTGGTCGTCTTTCAGCCTTTCTTACCTTGGCCATGTCTCTGAGTATTGCACACCTTGTGCTTTTGGGCACTCCAGTGATGTTGCAGCTCTGAAATATGGCCAAACTGGTGGCAAGTGGCATCTTGGCAGCTGCACGCTTGACTTTTCTCAGTTCATGGGCAGTTATTTTGCGCCTTGGTTTTTCCACACGCTTCTTGCGACCCTGTTGACTATTTTGAATGAAACGCTTGATTGTTCGATGATCACGCTTCAGAAGCTTTGCAATTTTAAGAGTGCTGCATCCCTCTGCAAGATATCTCACTATTTTTGACTTTTCTGAGCCTGTCAAGTCCTTCTTTTGACCCATTTTGCCAAAGGAAAGGAAGTTGCCTAATAATTATGCACACCTGATATAGGGTGTTGATGTCATTAGACCACACCCCTTCTCATTACAGAGATGCACATCACCTAATATGCTTAATTGGTAGTAGGCTTTCGAGCCTATACAGCTTGGAGTAAGACAACATGCATAAAGAGGATGATGTGGTCAAAATACTCATTTGCCTAATAATTCTGTACAGGGTGTATTGATCAAGCCATCGAGGAGCAGGAGCTGGAAGATGAGGAAGTAGCTATGTTGAATAAATTCCCAGGGGGGCTACTCCATCTGAGACAAGTAAGCAGGAGTATGAAGAGGAGTCAGAGGAGGATGGTGGCTGGGGGGAGGAGGAGGAGCAAGAACAGCAGGCTTTAAACTTTTCGGGGATCCCTGGTGTTGTCCGTGGCTGGGGGGAGGAGACCGAGGACGACATTCTCCTGGGCAATGAGCAGGAGCCAGGGCGCTCCACCGCTTCCAATTTAGTACAAATAGGGGCCTTAATGCTCCAGTGTTTGAAGAGGGACCCCCGCATAAAAAGCATAAAGGTCAAGGACCTGTACAGGGTGGCAACGTACTTAGACCCCCGGTACAAACACAAAATGGCGGACATGTTACCAGCATCACAGAGGGCTGTCAGAATGCAGCATTTCCAGGCTTGGCTGGAGGTACATTAGGCGGTCACAGGATAAAAATGTAACTGTCGGCCAGAATAGGCCCCAAAAATTAGACAATAGGCATTCACCTGACAGCAAAGAACTTTGGATTCTGTGGCTGGAGGTACATATTTATCCTGTGACTGCCTAATGCACCTCCAGCCACAGAATCCAAAGTTTTTTGCTGTCAGGTGAATGCCTATTGCCTAATTTTTTGGGGCCTATACTGACCGACAGTTACCGTATTTTTCGCTTTTTAAGACGCACTTTTTCCCCCTCCAAAGTGGAGGGAAAAAGTCAGTGCGTCTTATAAAAGAAAGGTGACCCAAATGTGTAATCTGCTGCAGCTCAGGAGCTCTCACTAATGGCTCCTGAGCTGCCATGAAACTGTAGAAGTGTGGGCGGGTGCACAGAACTTAGTGTGGGCGGGCAGACGGGAATGTGCTTGCCATTCTCTCACGCTGCGCTCTCTTGGTTATGTACTGGGTGGGCGATGCAGGCCGGAGTGAATGAGTTAGCACAGGCTGGCAACACAGCCTTCAGTGAAGCCCTAAGCAGCACCAAGGGCGGGCTGGCGGCTTCACTGAATGTTAAGCGATGCCGGCAGCCCGCGCTTCCATTTAATTTATTGCTGCGCTGCCCTACACTACAGTATCATTGGGCATTCTGTTGCATTCTGTGCTGATTGGTGGTGAGCGAGTCCTGCTCCCCGCTGCCTCCACCAATCAGCGTCCCACATTGTTCGCGCCATATTACCTCCCCCTTGTCCGGGTACCGTAGATTGCTGCCTAAGTCCCATGGTGAGGACAGCTCAAGGCAATATACGGTACCCTAATGAAAAATGTGTGCCAAATATGACTATAACACCCCTCATCCATAGAAATCCACTCATGTACTGCAGTATATGGGTGGATTCCTATGGATGTGAGGGGTTATAGTCATAATTAAAATAAACACTGTTCTGTAATTGGCATGTGTCTATATAACTAGAGAAGGCCTTGCAGTTCGCCCGGCGGTCGTTTCGCGGCGAACTTTGCGTGTTTGCGATTCGCCGAAAAATGCGAACATATGGAGAAATTCACGCCCGCCATATTCTTTTACATTGGGAAGAACTTTGACCCATGACACATCCATTGTCATGCCCTGCTCAGGTCATGTGCGGAGGTCTGCTAGGTTAGTGGCACATGTGTAGACTTTTGTTATTGTTTTGGAGTGGAGCTGTATCCGCCTCCCTTCAGGTGCACTGGGTGGGGTCATTGGTAAGAGTTTAAATTACGCCCACTCCCAGTGTCCTGGGCGGGTTATAGCTTCTGTAAGGAAGGAAGGAAGGAAGGAATAGATAAGTTGGTTTTGTTTTATTGTGGTTGTCTGTCTAGGCTGTTAGAGAGACGCCTGCCCCCTCCAGGTCTGAGGGAGCAGGCTGCCTCTTTCCCCCTTTCACCATCTTAGGGATTCTAGGGAATCTCCAGCCAAGGCACGAGGACACATTCATTTCCGCCTTCAGGGTCTGAATGTGGGCATAGTAGTCTAGGGAGAGCTAGTAGGGATTTGTCCGGAGGTTACCCCTTTCCCCAGCTTCTTGCGTAGACACTTGTTTGTTATATCCTGTGTATCTTGTATCCTGTCTCCCGTGACATCCATCAGGTGGTACAGGACAGCCAATTGAGACGTTTCAGCACATGGACATACCCCCTACCTTATAAATAAACCTGATCTGGCCGCTGTTTTACATTCAGTGTTTTACCAGTGTAGGGAGAGGTTGCTGTGTGGAGCAGGGACAGGTTGTTAGTGCAGTACGCCAGTCCTGCAGGGTGAGCGAATGTGAGGTCACGGGGGTCAGTTAGCAGATCGAGGGTTACTCTTGGTACTCACAATTTGTAGAAGACCCTGGGCAGGCGTACAGCAGTGATGGAGAGGCTGGCACATGGATCCTCTGGGGTACTCTCTGTGTATAGGGACCAGACCGGGTGGTAGGTGAGGTGCCCTGGGTGTTGGAAGTTTAGTGTGGCAAGATCCCTTATAGTTCGTGACGCCAGTGCCGGTAACGGTGGCACACCGATTTGTTGTAGGAATAATTGAGGTACACACAGTAGTAGTGAATCAGAACTCTTTTTTACTGAACAGTTCTACTATTTACAGGCTTCAGATAAAGTTCCATAAGCAGGATAATGGTATCAGTCAGGCTTGACATAAATGGCAGGTAAAATCTTAGCAAGATAACTCAGAGGGAATAAACTCACAGATCAGGCTGTACTTTCTGCAGAATCCTGTCTGATTTTCTCCAAGGCCCGGATGCCTAATAGCTGGCTTTATCCTTGGGAGGGGAACCTTCCTCTGGTATGAATCCACTTGCTGCAAATAACCTTCTGCCTTTCAGCTTTCTACTTTGCTGGTTAAAATTAGCACTGCTCTGTACTTTGTAAGATGCAGGATAACTTCAGGAGGGAACCTCTTCTCCTGGACTAACTTCTGAGCTTTTCTTACTCAGGACTTCAGGCAGGCTAGACTGAGCTAACTTAGCCTCCTGGACTGGAGTGAACTAACTCTTTCCTGTCTGGGCCTAACTATATATACTAGGGCAGTAATGGCGAACCTTTTAAAGGCCCAGTGCCCAAACTGCAACCCAAAACCCCCTTATTTATTGCAAAGTGCCAACAAAGCAATTTAAACTGAATACTTCAGTCCAATATAGTATATCCTCTATGTACTTTATCATTTAGCTATAATAGCCTGTCTACATTCAGTGCACTGCCTGTGCTGTTCATAGTGCGCCCTGCACTAATGAATGTCAGGAAAAGTCTAAGGCATATTGTACACCATAGACTTTTTCCAGAGTGCGGGTGCCTACAGAGAGCGCTCTGAGTGCCGCCTCTGGCACCCATGCCATAGGTTCGCTATCACTGTACTAGGGGGTTCCCTAGCTCTCTCTACAGCTTGGGAGGAGAAACTACACCCCTAACAGGCCTGGTACACAGGAAATAACATGAAAATATGCATTACAATGCAATACAAAACACAATAGCAATTTCCCTTAGCATGTCCCTTAGTAGTGCCCACCCTTACGTAGTGGGACACTACATTAGGGACACCAAACGCTAGCTAATAGGGCCACAAAATTCCTTTTAAGGACTGATATAGGTGTGCTATCAATAGGTGTGATATACTGAGGGGTGTGATATACTTATAATATACTTTTATAATGAGTCAAAAACACATAGATCTATATAGTGATCACCTGGAAGTCAGGGGCCTAGGGGCTTACTAGGCCATTTTTATACAGGGTAAGGTTCCGGACGGGGTCTCTCTTATCAGGGCGGGTGGTCTGTGCTTAGGCTATCAGGGCCAGAATAGCACCCTCCTGTAGGGCAATATCAGGGACAGTTCTTTGCCCATCCTGTCCTTCAATACCACATCATCATCTAGCCTAGGGATGGATGTTTTTTTGCTTTCCCTCCTGGATTCATCGATGTGCACTGGAACCCCCCGGATTGTGGTCGGACATATAGTTTCTTATTTGGTGTCGACAAGCACCTGATTAGTGCCGCCGAGCAATTTTGAGGGATATCTTTTCCATTCACACGTCTGCAAAATGGGTCCGCATCCGTTCCGCAATTTTGCGGAACGGGTGCAGAACCATTCATTTTCAATGGGGCTGGAATGTGCTATCTGCATCTGCATTGGCGGATCCACATCCACATTTGTGGATCCACATCCGCAATTGCGGATCCGCACTTCCACACCTGTGCTTCCGTTTCCGCAAAAAAATAGAACGTGTCCTATTCTTGTCCGCAATTGCAGACAAGATTAGGCATTTTCTATTATAGTGCCGGCGATGTGCGGTCCACAAATTGTGGAATGCACATTGCCATTGTCCGTGTTTTGCGGATCCGCAAAACACTTACGGACGTGTGAATGGACCCTCATAGTAAAATTATTAAAGGTTACGATTTATCTTTATGTATATTCTAATGGATTGCCTTCCTTGTACAATGTTATAATATACTTTCTATGTTAGAAAGTATATTATAGTGCATTTGTATTGTGCGGCAGTTGTGTGCGGTTCTGCTGCGATACTGCAGCTATATAGAGGGACAAGCGTTATTGGAACAAATAATTTCTACTGGTGTGACGTCCCCTAAGCGGGGTGTTATATACCAATATACTTTCTTTATAGTGCATTTGGTTACTGTATAGTGCATTTGCGCATGCGCGTACATGAAAATTATATTGCCGATATTTCGCATTGGAATTTTTTTTTTATGGAGATCGCAAATTCTAATAATTCATCTGGTATGTCACTGTCCATGTTGTGGGGCTATTTTTGCACTTCTAGTAATTATTTCTTGGCTGCAAATATGAGCTGAAGGTTTTTCAGGTTCGCCTGCCATTAAAATGAATGGGACCCGCCGCGAACTTGCGGATCACGAACATTTGATCGCGTTCGCGAACCGTCCCAGCAGATATTCGTCCATCACTATATATGACTATAACCCCCCTCATCCATAGGAATGCACCCATGTACTGCAGTATATCGGTCGATTCCTATGGATGAGGGGGGTTATAGTTATATTTAATATAGACACATGCCAATTACAGAACAGTGTTTATTTCTAATATGACTATAACACCCCTCATCCATAGAAATCCACCCATGTACTGCAGTACAGGGGTGGATTCCTATTGCTGAGGGGGGTTATATGGTAGTCATATCAGTTACCATAAGCTAATACAGTCCAGGGTATAGTCCCTGGACAGTGTTCATATTTAATGTGACTATAACTCCCCTCATCCTTAAGAATACACAAATGTACAGTAAATCAGTGTATTCTTTATGATGGGGGTTATAATCACATAACAGTATCATCCACAGATCCCCAATAACAGTGTGTCATCCACAGATTCCCTCATAACAATGACATCCACAGATCCCCCATAACAGTGTGTCATCCACAGATCCCCAATAACAGTGTGTCATCCACAGATTCCCTCATAACAATGACATCCACAGATCCCCCATAACAGTGTGTCATTCACAGATCCCCCATAACAGTGTCATCCACAGATCCCCTATAACAGTGTGTCATACACAGATCCCCCATAACCGTTTGTCATCCACAGATCCCCCATAACAGTGTCATCCACAGATCCCCCATAACAGTGTGTCATCCACAGATCCCCCATAACAGTGTCATCCACAGATCCCCCATAACAGTGTCATCCACAGATCCCCCATAACAGTGTCATCCACAGATCCCCCATAACAGTGTGTCATCCACAGATCCCCCATAACAGCTTCATCCACAGATCCCCCATAACAGTGTGTCATCCACAGATCCCCCATAACAGTGTAATACACAGATCCCCCATAACAGTGACATCCACAGATCCTCATGTGTCATACACAGATCCCCCATAACAGTGTAAATAGCACATCTGGATTAAAGATTCCACTTTGGACGTGCTGTCTCTATCCCTTTTTTTTATTTTTGTTGCGCTATTTGGACTGCTGTATCTTGGAGGGGAACTTACCAATTCCCTGGAGACGTGCACCCAACTATACTTTTAAAGGGGTTCTGTTCATCCACTACTACCCCCATAACAGTGTGTCATCCACATATCCCCCATAACAGTGTCATCCACAGATCCTCCATAACAGTGTGTCATCTACAGATCCCCCATAACAGTATCATCCACAGATCCCCCATAACAGTGTCATCCACAGATCCCCCTAACAGTGTGTCATCCACAGATTCCCACATAACAGTGTGCTATCCACAGATCCCCCATAACAGTGTCATCCACAGACCCCCAAAACAGTGTGTCATCCACAGATCCCCCCATAACAGTGTGCTATCCACAGATCCCCCCATAACAGTGTCATCCACAGATCCCCCCATAACAGTGTCATCCACAGATCCCCCCATAACAGTGTCATCCACAGATCCTCCATAACAGTGTGTCATCTACAGACCCCCCATAACAGTATCATCCACAGATCCCCCATAACCGTGTCATCCACTGATATTCTCAGCTAGTGTCCCCATGACACCGACATGCTTTTACTATTGTATTTTGTTGTAGAATACTACCATACTGTAGTCTCTTGCTGCATCGAAATTTTGAAAGATGTCAAAGCAGAAAAGGATTTCATATAAGATCCCTTTTATAAGTGGAAAGAGTGCATAGGCTGGGGTCACTACAAAGCCCTCCAGGGGGATCCAAAGAGAGTTCAAATCGCCCACAGAAGGGCAGACAGGTCATAATGAAGTACCTTGATTTCTCTGATAAAGAGGACATTATACGCGCTTTTAGGGCGCGAAAAGAGCCTCTGACTTATAGGGGGCAGAAAATTATGCTCTTCAATGATTACTCAGCAGTAATCACAAAGAAAAGGAGAGGTTTTAGTGAAATTTGCACGTCATTGTTCCAGAGAAAAATAAGTTTCCAATTATTATATCCGGCAGTCTTAAAGGTGAAGTGCGCAGACGGAGAATATATGACCTTTAATAATGCATCGGATGCTACGGCTTTTTTTTCTCAAGGCCCTTATATCTCAGTACCTGAGGAGCCGGCGGATAGGGGGAGAAGAAATTCACAGAGTCCACAGTCTGATTCGCAAGGGACTTTTCGTGACAAGGCGCAAAGGAAGGGAGAGGTCCAGCATTTTTCGTCTAATAACCAGCGGAAGCAGCGAAAATGAGGGACGTTATGCTTCATATATGGACACCTCCATAAAAGTGGGGGAAAAAAGAAAATGAAGGGGGGCTGTTTGCTCTGGTAGTTTAATCCTCCGATGTCAGCTATCTAGGGGGAAGTTTGTGGTAATGTAATATGATACCAGAAAAAAGTGAAGCCCAGGTTGAGGTGTTATGTTCACTTGCCTTTGCCTTAGTAGGCTATTCAGGGATGTTATTGTATGTTCTTATTTTATGTTTCTGTTTTGTTAGATTTGTCCTGCCACTTCTCAGGGTTCTCGCATATGCCAGCGGGGGGAAATACCTTCTAAAATGGTGGGGTAATGATTAAGATTATAACCTGGAATGTCAAGGGCCTGCGCTCCCCGCAGAAACGCATAATGGTGCTGCGTCATCTGAAGCGCTTAGGTGCAGATATTGCGTTCCTGCAGGAAACGCATCTCCTGGAGGCAGATTTTGTGAGAATATCGAGGCTGTGGGTAGGAAGGGTTTATGGCTCTCCAGCTATACAGGGCAAAGCGGGTGTAGTTACTTTAGTTCATAAGAATTTGGTGCATAGGATCCAAGGTCATGTGGCAGATGATGAAGGCAGGGTGTTGGTACTATCTATGAAAGATGGAAATAGGAGTCTTAACCTGTATAATGTATATGCACCCAACGTAATGCAAGGTCGTTTCTTTGCCTCACTGAGAGACAAGATCTTAGCAGACCCTGTGGGTAACATTTTGGTGGGAGGAGACTTTAATGCCACTATGGTGGAAAGCGAGGACCGCAGACAATCAGATCTGGTGAGGAAGAAGGTGCATGGGAGAAGAGGGGTATTGTACTCCCTTGTTGAAGACATTGCTGTGGTGGATGCATGGCGGATCTCACATCCGGATGAACGGGATTTCACCCACTTCTCCCATGCACAGAATTCTTGGTCCCGTATAGACTACTGGTTCACCAAACCAGAACTTCTCTCCAGAATTAGTGAGGTGGCTATTGAAAATTTGGTGATCTCGGACCATTCTCCAGTGGTTTTGACATTGGCGGATATGAAGCCGAGAGGGACAGAGCATATCTGGAAATTTCCGTCTTTCCTAGCAGATGATGAAACCTTTGTAGAACTACTACGGGGATGGTGGTTAGAATACAGCACTCTTAATCAGGAACACGAATCTGACCCCCTACTCTTCTGGGAAGCAGGCAAATCCGTTCTAAGGGGAAGATTAATAGCTTGCATAACAGGTCTCAAGAGAGCTACGAAGACACAATTCATTAAATGTAGTCAAGAAGTTCAGGATTGTTATAGGGCTTTTGTACAATCTCCATCTTTAGAGAACAAAGGTAAATGGATGGCAGCCAGGGAGGAATTTGAGCTCTGGGCAAAGAGAAAGGAGAGTTTCCATAAAGCTAGGTGGGAATTAGAACTGCACAAGTTTGGGAATAAGGCTGGTAGACTCCTGGCCAATTTGGCCAAAGGGCGCAGACAAACAGCCCCAATTACCCATTTACTGGACTCCGCAGGTAATTTGAGGTCCCAACCCCCTGACATTTTGAAATTTTTTAAAAGTTATTACTCTGACTTATATAGTAGACCGTCCGATATTGTAGCGACAGGCCCCAGTCTATTGGAAGGTCTAAATCTTCCAATGATCTCACAGGAGGATCTGACCCAACTTAATAAGCCCATCACGGAAGATGAAATTCTGAATACGATTGCGCAACTACCTGGGAATAAGGCACCGGGACCTGACGGTTATTCGGGTGACTTTTATAAAGCCCTAAAAGTACAATTGTCACCGGTATTGTCTAAATTGGGTAATGTACTTTTGCAAGGGGGAAGGCTATCCGCTCAAATGAACATGGCACATATACGCATGCTCCCTAAGGAGGGTAAACCAGCAGAAGACCCAGCGTCGTACAGACCGATATCTCTCATCAACCAAGATATTAAGATCTTATCGAAGCTTATGGCCAATAGACTAGCCCGTATCCTCCCGAGTTTGATCAGCCCGCACCAGGTTGGTTTTATTAGAAATCGATCAGCGGTCCCCAACATACGTAGAGTCTTGGCGGTTCTAGACGAGGTGGGTAGGAGGGAGGGAGATGGATCGACACCCTCCGTGGTCACCCTGGACGCTGAGAAAGCTTTCGATAGCATTCACTGGGAGTGGCTATGGAGGGTGTTGGACAAATTTGGGGTAAGAGGATCTTTCAGGGAGTACCTTTCTCAGCTATACGCAACTCCTAGGGCCAGGATAGGCATGCAGGGCTTTCTTTCTGACCCTTTCAGTTTACATAGGGGAACCAGACAGGGCTGTCCCTTATCCCCTTTATTGTTCGACTTGGCGGTGGAGTCACTGGTTCGTCTCCTGAACTCGGGTGGGATTTATGAGGGTATTAGAATAGGGAGCTCTGAACTAAAAGCTATTTTTTTCGTGGATGACATACTCTTGTTCATGGAAAACCCCATTTCTGATTTACAGAAGGTATTGAGTACCATAGCAGAATTTGGTCAGCTCTCAGGCTTCAAATTAAATAAAAACAAGTGTGCCCTCTTAGAGCTAGGGAGGGGGGGGGACAAGATTAAACTCGAGGAGCGATATCGATGGGATACAGGTGGCCAAGGATCACATTACATATTTAGGTATTAAGATAGGCCCCAGAGCGGAATCCTTATATGGTCTAAACTACACCCCTCTACTAAACAAGGTGACTTCTGAGCTACGTAAATGGCAGAATCTACCCTTGCCCTTGCTAGGCAGAATTAATTTGGTTAAAATGATCAGCTTCTCCAGGCTTCTTTATCCTCTCCAGACACTGCCCTTGCTGATCAAACATGTGGATGTAAGCAGATTTCAAGGCGAGGTGACATGTTTTATCTGAAAGGGTAGGAGACTAAGAATAGGCCTGAGGAAGCTGATGGCCCTTAAAATCAAAGGAGGACTGAATATGCCTGATGTTAGAACATATAATCATGCGTGTCTTCTTAGACATATTATAGACTGGCTACGTCACACGAGTTTTCATTCTGACTATGATCTTGAAAAGGATCTTTGCGCACCCTGGGATCCTTGCACCTTGTTACACACGGCTTTGAGAGCCCTCCCCATGCACTTACGTAACTCGACAATCTTCCGTCACACTTGGGCAGCATGGCGTAGCATTAGGAAGAATTTGCGACTCTGCCAGAGGGTTTCAAAATTTTTGCCCCTGTGGGGACATCCGGAATTTGAGCAGGGTAGGAGTAATGCCTTATTTAAGGAATGGAAGCAGAAGGGAATACTAACGGCCCAGCATTTGTTGCATAAGACTGAGAATAGATGGATGTCATGTCAGGAAGTTAGGGACATCTTCCACCTGAATCCCTTTCAAACTATTTAATACACTCAAGTCAGCAAATTTCTCACAGAGAGCTTGAAAGATGTCACTAAGGAAAGAATAAAAAATGAGTTCAACAAGATAGTACTGAAGGGCACAGGCCCACAATCCATTTCTCTCTTATATTCCCAGCTTCGAGAGACTATGGGAGACGGTCTGCCACAACTGGCTTTTCGCCCATGGGTGCGTATCTTAGAGGATGGTGAGGCAGGAGAGAAGATCTTAAAAGGGTGGTGGGCTTTGAGGAACTCGGTCATAAATGAGACTTGGAGGGACACACATTTCAGGATAATGCACAATGCCATATATGCTTTCAATCTCCCGTCAGCGCCTAACAGACCGGACAGGATCACTAGTTGCCCAAAATGTAAGGTGATGCACACCGATTTATTTCATGGTTTATGATCCTGCCCTCAAATTCAAAGCCTGTGGTCCCAGGTAGCCCAGATCTCAAAGGATAGTTGGAACCTGACGGTCCCGTTAAAGCCCGATGATCTTTTTGTTTCATTATTGGGAGGAATTGAAGGATGGGGTCCCTGTGGAGCGTAGACTGCCTACCCTCTTCCATGCACTATGCATGGTAGCCAAGAGGAGCATCTTGCAACGCTGGCTTCAACCTTTGGTCCCTTCTAGGGATGACATTCTAGCTTGTCTTAAAGAATTGTTGGCTCTGGAGCGAGGAGACGTGATAAGACATAAGGAAGGAAAGGGAGGCAAATTTCTTAAGAAATGGAGAGGTTTCCTAATCCAGTTCTTCACTGATTCCGAGATTGACAATATTATGAAACCTTTTGCATTAACAAAGTGGTATTTAGAGGAGCAATTGAAAGGGACGCTAGGTCGCTTGGCACAATGATATTTTTATTTTGATCGCTTGAGAATTTGCCCCTATGTCGACATAATACCTTTAGCCCTTGTCTGGCAAGAGGCATGGCAATTGTCCTGGCAGGACAAAAAGAAAGTTAGTTGGTTTTGATTTGGTGTTGGGTGGATGGGAGGGAGGGGATTTAGGTTTTCGGTTGGGGGGGTGGGGGAAATACCTTAGGAGGTACTTGTCTCTTGGGGTCAATTTGTTTCGTATCTTGGCTGCCTAACCAGGCATTAATGTATGCTTTATGAAAATGATATGTAACCGGCATGCTTTGTTTTGATTTTTGTATTTTATGTTATATCCTTTAAATGAAAATAAAAATTGTCTTTAAAAAAAAAAAAGATCCCTTTTATACTGGAGGTGATAAAATACACCAAAGAACATGGAAACAGCTGCTGAGAGACATTTTGGGCCGCCTCCAACAGAAAAAATTATATGGCAGTGGAGGAGGCACGAGGATCAGCTGCAAAAAGCAGATAAAAGCAAACACACTTTTCATGGGCGTACTGCAAAATGGCCACAGATTGACGTGGAAATGAAAGAGGGGATCACACATCACAGGAACAATGGCTTCTCCGTATCTTCAAAAATTATTATATATGAAGCCAAGCATCTAGCTGCAGAGAAAGGCATTGATGAGTTCACTGGATCCCTATCATGGTGCTACAGATTCATGAGGAGATTAAATAAACCAGATTGGGAATATGGATGAAATCCCATTAACCTTCGATGTTCAATCGAACAGGACCGTTGATGTGAGAGGCGCAAAAAACGTAACGGTAAAGACCTCAGGACACGAGAAAACCCATTACAAGGTTGTATTGTCCTGCTGCGCAGATGGGAACAAACTGCCACCAATGATCATTTTCAAGAGGAAGAACATGCCAAAAGAGGTGATCCCAAGAGGAGTCATTGTCCATGTTCACGACAAAGGGTGAATGGACGAGAATGGCATGAGAATATGGGTCAACAAAGTGTGGTCCAAACGCCCTGGAGGGCTTCTGAAGAAATTAGCCGTACTTGTGCTTGACCAGTTTAGGGCACATATCAGTGAACCCACAAAAAATAGGTTCAAGAACGTGAACACTCATTTAGCAGTAATTCCTGGGGGGCTTACCAGCCAGCTGCAGCCTCTGGATGTGTCATTAAACAAGCCATTTAAGGAGTGGAATGGAATAAGTGGATGGCTGCTGGGAATCAAGATCTTACACTCAGTGGACGGATGAAAAGGCCCACTATCACCCAAGTCTGCGAGTGGGTGAAGTCTTCATGGCAGTCAGTAAAGGATGAAACTGTTGTAAAATCCTTAAAAAAATGTGGCATCAGTAATGCCCTGGACGGTTCTGAGGATGGTGTCCTGTATGAAGACACCAGTGATACCACTGATAGTGAACCACTGAGCTTGAGTTTGGACAGTAGTGAGGAGTTTTTGGGGTTTCCAGATGACTAGAGGTCATGCTGTAAATCTTTCCTCATCTGTTATCGTTAATTACAATAATAATGTTTCCTAATGCTGCTGATGTCTGTTGGTAATGTTTACACATTATATGTTATTTTATTAAAATGTTTTAGCCCACTTTTTAGTTCAAATTATTTATTTTCCCCATTTTCCTCCTCTGAAAACTAGGTGCATCTTATCAAGCGAAAAATACGGTACATTTTTATCCTGTGACTGCCTAATGTACCTCCAGCCACAGAATCCAAAGTTCTTTGCTGTCAGGTGAATGCCTATTGCGGTCACAGGATAAATATGTAACTGTCGGTCAGTACAGGCCCCAAAAATTAGGCAACAGGCATTCACCTGACAGCAAAGAACTTTGGATTATGTGGCTGGAGGTACATTAGGCGGTCACAGGATGAATATGTAACTGTCGGCCAGTATAGGCCCCAAAAAAATAGGCAATAGGCAATTACCTAAAAGCAGCCATTTTTAAAAGTTTCCCTTTAAGACGTATAAAAATGGCCCTTGATTAAAATAACATATTTTTGTGGGAATTTTGGCCAATGATCCCCATCTGGTATGTCACTGTCCATGTTGTGGGACTATTTGTGTTCTCGACGATGTCCTTTTTTGTATGGGGTGGAGATGCACAGCAGCTGCAGCCTTTCCTAGAGGGTTTAAATCTTAACAACATAAATCTAAGTTTTGTGCCCACGGTGGGACAAGAGTGCACGGAGTTCTTAGATATAAAGATCTCAAGACGGGAGAACAAATACATCTGTAACACCTATAACAAACCGACTACAAAAAACAGCTTTATACTCTTCACTAGGGATGAGCGAACCCAAACTGTATAGTTCGGGTTCGTACCGAATTTTGGGGTGTCCGTGACACGGACCCGAACCCGAACATTTTCGTAAAAGTCTGGTTTCGGGTTCGGTGTTTGGCGCTTTCTTGGCGCTTTTTGAAAGGCTGCAAAGCAGCCAATCAACAAGCGTCATACTACTTGGCCCAAGAGGCCATCACAGCCATGCCTACTATTGGCATGGCTGTGATTGGCCAGTGCACCATGTAACCCAGACTCTATTTAAGCTGGAGTCACGTAGCGCCGCACGTCACTCTGCTATGATCAGTATAGGGAGAGGTTGCAGCTGCGACGTTAGGGCGAGATTAGGCAGATTAACTCCTCCAAAAGACTTCATTCTGTGATCGATCTGCAGCTGTGGATCATTGAAGTGCTATTATTGACTTGCTCACTTTTTTGAGGCTGCCCAGAGCGTTTTTAGATCACTTTTTTTCTGGGGTGATCGGCGGCCATTTTGTGACTTGTGGTGCGCCAGCACGAGCTATCACCAAGTGTATTTAACCATCGATAGTGTGGTTATTTTGTGCTATATCCTACATCAGCTGCAGGCTGAGCCTGTGTCACCGAAGTGCATTTAACCATCAACAGTCTGGTTATTTTTTGGCCATATACTACATCAGCTGCAGGCTGAGCCTGTGTCACCCAAGTGCATTTAACCATCAACAGTGTGGTTATTTTTTGGCCATATATTACATCAGGGGATAGTTGAGCCTGTCACCCAGCGCCTAAAAAATAGACCTGACATTTCTATTCAACCAAATCTGCACAGTTTTAGCTGGTCAAGTTATTTTTAGTTACCGTAAAAGCAGACTTTTTGTTCTGGGTTGAAAAAGCATTCCCAAATTTGCCATTCTGAAAATAACTAGTTTGTGGTATTTGAGGCCTACTTGAAATCTATCCCAAAAAGAAAATCTTACATTGAAGGTATTGATAGTGTGATTCAGAAAAACCTAAGACACACGCTAGCGTGCTGATAGAAGTGTCATTCTGTGATTAAACCTATAACTGTCACACAGCGCAAAAAAAAAACAGGTCTCACATCTCTATTCAACCAAATCTGCACAGTTTTAGCTGGTCAAGTTATTTGTAGTGACCGTAAAAGCAGACTTTTTGTTCTGGGTTGAAAAAGCATTCCCAAATTTGCCATTCTCAAAATAACTAGTTTGTGGTATTTGAGGCCTACTTGAAATCTATCCCAAAAAGAAAATCTTACATTGAAGGTATTGATAGTGTCATTCAGAAAAACCTAAGACACACGCTAGCGTGCTGATAAAAGTGTCATTCTGTGATTAAACCTATAACTGTCACACAGCGCAAAAAAAAAACCAGGTCTCACATCTCTATTCAACCAAATCTGCACAGTTTTAGCTGGTCAAGTTATTTGTAGTGACCGTAAAAGCAGACTTTTTGTTCTGGGTTGAAAAAGCATTCCCAAATTTGCCATTCTCAAAATTGTGGTGAACGGGAACAATGAGGAAAACATCTAATAAGGGACGCGGACGTGGACATGGTCGTGGTGGTGTTAGTGGACCCTCTGGTGCTGGGAGAGGACGTGGCCGTTCTGCCACAGCCACACGTCCTAGTGAACCAACTACCTCAGGTCCCAGTAGCCAGCAGAATTTACAGCGATATTTTGTGGGGCCCAATGCCGTTCTAAGGATGGTAAGGCCTGAGCAGGTACAGGCATTAGTCAATTGGGTGGCCGACAGTGGATCCAGCACGTTCACATTATCTCCCACCCAGTCTTCTGCAGAAAGCGCACAGATGGCGCATGAAAACCAAGCCCATCGGTCTGTCACATCACCCCCATGCATATTAGGGAAACTGTCTGAGCCTCAAGTTATGCAGCAGTCTCTTATGCTGTTTAAAGACTCTGCTGCCAGGGTTTCCCAAGGGCATCCACCTAGCCCTTCCCCAGGGGTGGAAGAGATAGAATGCACTAACGCACAACCACTTATTTTTCCTGATGATGAGGACATGGGAATACCACCTCAGCACGTCTCTGATGATGACGAAACACAGGTGCCAACTGCTGCGTCTTTCTGCAGTGTGCAGACTGAACAGGAGGTCAGGGATCAAGACTGGGTGGAAGACGATGCAGGGGACGATGAGGTCCTAGACCCCACATGGAATGAAGGTCGTGCCACTGACTTTCACAGTTCGGAGGAAGAGGCAGTGGTGAGACCGAGCCAACAGCGTAGCAAAAGAGGGAGCAGTGGGCAAAATCAGAACACCCGCCGCCAAGAGACTCCGCCTGCTACTGACCGCCGCCATCTGGGACCGAGCACCCCAAAGGCAGCTTCAAGGAGTTCCCTGGCATGGCACTTCTTCAAACAATGTGCTGACGACAAGACCCGAGTGGTTTGCACGCTGTGCCATCAGAGCCTGAAGCGAGGCATTAACGTTCTGAACCTTAGCACAACCTGCTCTTGGGGTCAATTTGTTTCGTATCTTGGCTGCCTAACCAGGCATTAATGTATGCTTTATGAAAATGATATGTAACCGGCATGCTTTGTTTTGATTTTTGTATTTTATGTTATATCCTTTAAATGAAAATAAAAATTGTCTTTAAAAAAAAAAAAGATCCCTTTTATACTGGAGGTGATAAAATACACCAAAGAACATGGAAACAGCTGCTGAGAGACATTTTGGGCCGCCTCCAACAGAAAAAATTATATGGCAGTGGAGGAGGCACGAGGATCAGCTGCAAAAAGCAGATAAAAGCAAACACACTTTTCATGGGCGTACTGCAAAATGGCCACAGATTGACGTGGAAATGAAAGAGGGGATCACACATCACAGGAACAATGGCTTCTCCGTATCTTCAAAAAATATTATATATGAAGCCAAGCATCTAGCTGCAGAGAAAGGCATTGATGAGTTCACTGGATCCCTATCATGGTGCTACAGATTCATGAGGAGATTAAATAAACCAGATTGGGAATATGGATGAAATCCCATTAACCTTCGATGTTCAATCGAACAGGACCGTTGATGTGAGAGGCGCAAAAAACGTAACGGTAAAGACCTCAGGACACGAGAAAACCTATTACACGGTTGTATTGTCCTGCTGCGCAGATGGGAACAAACTGCCACCAATGATCATTTTCAAGAGGAAGAACATGCCAAAAGAGGTGATCCCAAGAGGAGTCATTGTCCATGTTCACGACAAAGGGTGGATGGACGAGAATGGCATGAGAATATGGGTCAACAAAGTGTGGTCCAAACGCCCTGGAGGGCTTCTGAAGAAACCAGCCGTACTTGTGCTTGACCAGTTTAGGGCACATATCAGTGAACCCACAAAAAATAGGTTCAAGGACGTGAACACTCATTTAGCAGTGATTCCTGGGGGGCTTACCAGCCAGCTGCAGCCTCTGGATGTGTCATTAAACAAGCCATTTAAGGAGTGGAATGGAATAAGTGGATGGCTGCTGGGAATCAAGATCTTACACTCAGTGGACGGATGAAAAGGCCCACTATCACCCAAGTCTGCGAGTGGGTGAAGTCTTCATGGCAGTCAGTAAAGGATGAAACTGTTGTAAAATCCTTAAAAAAATGTGGCATCAGTAATGCCCTGGACGGTTCTGAGGATGGTGTCCTGTATGAAGACACCAGTGATACCACTGATAGTGAACCACTGAGCTTGAGTTTGGACAGTAGTGAGGAGTTTTTGGGGTTTCCAGATGACTAGAGGTCATGCTGTAAATCTTTCCTCATCTGTTATCGTTAATTACAATAATAATGTTTCCTAATGCTGCTGATGTCTGTTGGTAATGTTTACACATTATATGTTATTTTATTAAAATGTTTTAGCCCACTTTTTAGTTCAAATTATTTATTTTCCCCATTTTCCTCCTCTGAAAACTAGGTGCATCTTATCAAGCGAAAAATACGGTACATTTTTATCCTGTGACTGCCTAATGTACCTCCAGCCACAGAATCCAAAGTTCTTTGCTGTCAGGTGAATGCCTATTGCGGTCACAGGATAAATATGTAACTGTCGGTCAGTACAGGCCCCAAAAATTAGGCAACAGGCATTCACTTGACAGCAAAGAACTTTGGATTATGTGGCTGGAGGTACATTAGGCGGTCACAGGATGAATATGTAACTGTCGGCCAGTATAGGCCCCAAAAAAATAGGCAATAGGCAATTACCTAAAAGCAGCCATTTTTAAAAGTTTCCCTTTAAGACGTATAAAAATGGCCCTTGATTAAAATAACATATTTTTGTGGGAATTTTGGCCAATGATCCCCATCTGGTATGTCACTGTCCATGTTGTGGGACTATTTGTGTTCTCGACGATGTCCTTTTTTGTATGGGGTGGAGATGCACAGCAGCTGCAGCCTTTCCTAGAGGGTTTAAATCTTAACAACATAAATCTAAGTTTTGTGCCCACGGTGGGACAAGAGTGCACGGAGTTCTTAGATATAAAGATCTCAAGACGGGAGAACAAATACATCTGTAACACCTATAACAAACCGACTACAAAAAACAGCTTTATACTCTTCACTAGGGATGAGCGAACCCGAACTGTATAGTTCGGGTTCGTACCGAATTTTGGGGTGTCCGTGACACGGACCCGAACCCGAACATTTTCGTAAAAGTCTGGTTTCGGGTTCGGTGTTCGGCGCTTTCTTGGCGCTTTTTGAAAGGCTGCAAAGCAGCCAATCAACAAGCGTCATACTACTTGGCCCAAGAGGCCATCACAGCCATGCCTACTATTGGCATGGCTGTGATTGGCCAGTGCACCATGTGACCCAGCCTCTATTTAAGCTGGAGTCACGTAGCGCCGCACGTCACTCTGCTATGATCAGTATAGGGAGAGGTTGCAGCTGCGACGTTAGGGCGAGATTAGGCAGATTAACTCCTCCAAAAGACTTCATTCTGTGATCGATCTGCAGCTGTGGATCATTGAAGTGCTATTATTGACTTGCTCACTTTTTTGAGGCTGCCCAGAGCGTTTTTAGATCACTTTTTTTCTGGGGTGATCGGCGGCCATTTTGTGACTTGTGGTGCGTCAGCACGAGCTATCACCAAGTGTATTTAACCATCGATAGTGTGGTTATTTTGTGCTATATCCTACATCAGCTGCAGGCTGAGCCTGTGTCACCGAAGTGCATTTAACCATCAACAGTCTGGTTATTTTTTGGCCATATACTACATCAGCTGCAGGCTGAGCCTGTGTCACCCAAGTGCATTTAACCATCAACAGTCTGATTATTTTTTGGCCATATACTACATCAGCTGCAGGCTGAGCCTGTGTCACCCAAGTGCATTTAACCATCAACAGTGTGGTTATTTTTTGGCCATATATTACATCAGGGGCAAGTTGAGCCTGTCACCCAGCGCCTAAAAAATAGACCTGACATTTCTATTCAACCAAATCTGCACAGTTTTAGCTGGTCAAGTTATTTTTAGTTACCGTAAAAGCAGACTTTTTGTTCTGGGTTGAAAAAGCATTCCCAAATTTGCCATTCTGAAAATAACTAGTTTGTGGTATTTGAGGCCTACTTGAAATCTATCCCAAAAAGAAAATCTTACATTGAAGGTATTGATAGTGTGATTCAGAAAAACCTAAGACACACGCTAGCGTGCTGATAGAAGTGTCATTCTGTGATTAAACCTATAACTGTCACACAGCGCAAAAAAAAAACAGGTCTCACATCTCTATTCAACCAAATCTGCACAGTTTTAGCTGGTCAAGTTATTTGTAGTGACCGTAAAAGCAGACTTTTTGTTCTGGGTTGAAAAAGCATTCCCAAATTTGCCATTCTGAAAATAACTAGTTTGTGGTATTTGAGGCCTACTTGAAATCTATCCCAAAAAGAAAATCTTACATTGAAGGTATTGATAGTGTGATTCAGAAAAACCTAAGACACACGCTAGCGTGCTGATAGAAGTGTCATTCTGTGATTAAACCTATAACTGTCACACAGCGCAAAAAAAAAACAGGTCTCACATCTCTATTCAACCAAATCTGCACAGTTTTAGCTGGTCAAGTTATTTGTAGTGACCGTAAAAGCAGACTTTTTGTTCTGGGTTGAAAAAGCATTCCCAAATTTGCCATTCTCAAAATAACTAGTTTGTGGTATTTGAGGCCTACTTGAAATCTATCCCAAAAAGAAAATCTTACATTGAAGGTATTGATAGTGTCATTCAGAAAAACCTAAGACACACGCTAGCGTGCTGATAGAAGTGTCATTCTGTGATTAAACCTATAACTGTCACACAGCGCAAAAAAAAAAACAGGTCTCACATCTCTATTCAACCAAATCTGCACAGTTTTAGCTGGTCAAGTTATTTGTAGTGACCGTAAAAGCAGACTTTTTGTTCTGGGTTGAAAAAGCATTCCCAAATTTGCCATTCTCAAAATTGTGGTGAACGGGAACAATGAGGAAAACATCTAATAAGGGACGCGGACGTGGACATGGTCGTGGTGGTGTTAGTGGACCCTCTGGTGCTGGGAGAGGACGTGGCCGTTCTGCCACAGCCACACGTCCTAGTGAACCAACTACCTCAGGTCCCAGTAGCCAGCAGAATTTACAGCGATACTTGGTGGGGCCCAATGCCGTTCTAAGGATGGTAAGGCCTGAGCAGGTACAGGCATTAGTCAATTGGGTGGCCGACAGTGGATCCAGCACGTTCACATTATCTCCCACCCAGTCTTCTGCAGAAAGCGCACAGATGGCGCATGAAAACCAAGCCCATCGGTCTGTCACATCACCCCCATGCATATCAGGGAAACTGTCTGAGCCTCAAGTTATGCAGCAGTCTCTTATGCTGTTTAAAGACTCTGCTGCCAGGGTTTCCCAAGGGCATCCACCTAGCCCTTCCCCAGGGGTGGAAGAGATAGAATGCACTAACGCACAACCACTTATTTTTCCTGATGATGAGGACATGGGAATACCACCTCAGCACGTCTCTGATGATGACGAAACACAGGTGCCAACTGCTGCGTCTTTCTGCAGTGTGCAGACTGAACAGGAGGTCAGGGATCAAGACTGGGTGGAAGACGATGCAGGGGACGATGAGGTCCTAGACCCCACATGGAATGAAGGTCATGCCACTGACTTTCACAGTTCGGAGGAAGAGGCAGTGGTGAGACCGAGCCAACAGCGTAGCAAAAGAGGGAGCAGTGGGCAAAATCAGAACACCCGCCGCCAAGAGACTCTGCCTGCTACTGACCGCCGCCATCTGGGACCGAGCACCCCAAAGGCAGCTTCAAGGAGTTCCCTGGCATGGCACTTCTTCAAACAATGTGCTGACGACAAGACCCGAGTGGTTTGCACGCTGTGCCATCAGGGCCTGAAGCGAGGCATTAACGTTCTGAACCTTAGCACAACCTGCATGACCAGGCACCTGCATGCAAAGCATGAACTGCAGTGGAGTAAACACCTTAAAAACAAGGAAGTCACTCAGGCTCCCCCTGCTACCTCTTCTGCTGCTGCCGCCTCGGCCTCTTCTGCTGCTGCTGCCGCCGCCTCGGCCTCTTCCTCCGCCTCTGGAGGAACGTTGGCACCTGCCGCCCAGCAAACATGGGATGTACCACCAACACCACCACCTGCGTCACCAAGCATCTCAACCATGTCAAACGGCAGCGTTCAGCTCTCCATCTCACAAACATTTGAGAGAAAGCGTAAATTCTCACCTAGCCACCCTCGATCCCTGGCCCTGAATGCCAGCATTTCTAAACTACTGGCCTATGAAATGCTGTCATTTAGGCTGGTGGACACACACAGCTTCAAACAGCTCATGTCACTTGCTGTCCCACAGTATGTTGTTCCCAGCCGCCACTACTTCTCCAAGAGAGCCGTGCCTTCCCTGCACAAACAAGTGTCCGATAAAATCAAGTGTGCACTGCGCAACGCCATCTGTGGCAAGGTCCTCCTAACCACAGATACGTGGACCAGTAAGCACGGCCAGGGACGCTATATCTCCCTAACTGCACACTGGGTAAATGTAGTGGCGGCTGGGCCCCAGGCGGAGAGCTGTTTGGCGCACGTCCTTCCGCCGCCAAGGATCGCAGGGCAACATTCTTTGCCTCCTGTCTCCTCCTCCTCCTACTCAGCTTCCTCCTCCTCTTCTTCCACCTGCTCATCCAGTCAGCCACACACCTTCACCACCAACTTCAGCACAGCACGGGGTAAACGTCAGCAGGCCATTCTGAAACTCATATGTTTGGGGGACAGGCCCCACACCGCACAGGAGTTGTGGCGGGGTATAGAACAACAGGCCGACGAGTGGTTGCTGCCGGTGAGCCTCAAGCCCGGCCTGGTGGTGTGCGATAATGGGCGAAATCTCGTTGCAGCTCTGGTACTAGCCGGTCTGACGCACATCCCTTGCCTGGCGCATGTGTTGAATTTGCTGGTGCAGAAGTTCATTCGCAACTACCCCGACATGTCAGAGCTGCTGCATAAAGTGCGGGCCATCTGTTCGCGCTTCCGGCGTTCACACCCTGCCGCTGCTCGCCTGTCTGCGCTACAGCGTAACTTCGGCCTTCCCGCTCACCGCCTCATATGCGACGTGCCCACCAGGTGGAACTCCACCTTGCATATGCTGGACAGACTGTGCGAGCAGCAGCAGGCCATAGTGGAGTTTCAGCTGCAGCACGCACGGGTCAGTCGCACTGCGGATCAGACCCACTTCACTACCAATGACTGGGCCTCCATGCGAGACCTGTGTGCCCTGTTGCACTGTTTCGAGTACTCCACCAACATGGCCAGTGGCGATGACGCCGTTATCAGCGTTACAATACCACTTCTATGTCTCCTTGAGAAAACACTTAGGGCGATGATGAAGAGGAGGTGGCCCAGGAGGAAGAGGAGGAAGAGGGGTCATTTTTAGCACTTTCAGGCCAGTCTCTTCGAAGTGACTCAGAGGGAGGTTTTTTGCAACACCAGAGGCCAGGTACAAATGTGGCCAGACAGGGCCCACTACTGGAGGACGAGGAGGACGAGGATGAGGAGGAGGTGGAGGAGGATGAGGATGAAGCATGTTCACAGCGGGGTGGCACCCAAAGCAGCTCGGGCCCATCACTGGTGCGTGGCTGGGGGGAAACACAGGACGATGACGATACGCCTCCCACAGAGGACAGCTTGTCCTTACCTCTGGGCAGCCTGGCACACATGAGCGACTACATGCTGCAGTGCCTGCGCAACGACAGCAGAGTTGCCCACATTTTAACGTGTGCGGACTACTGGGTTGACACCCTGCAGGATCCCCGGTATAAAGACAATGTGCCCACCTTACTTCCTACACTGGAGCGTGATAGGAAGATGCGCGAGTACAAGCGCACGTTGGTAGACGCGCTACTGAGAGCATTCCCAAATGTCACAGGGGAACCAGTGGAAGCCCAAGGCGAAGGCAGAGGAGGAGCAAGAGGTCGCCAACGCAGCTGTGTCACGCCCAGCTCCTCTGAGGGCAGGGTTAGCATGGCAGAGATGTGGAAAAGTTTTGTCAACACGCCACAGCTAAGTGCACCACCACCTGATACGGAACGTGTTAGCAGGAGGCAACATTTCACTAACATGGTGGAACAGTACCTGTGCACACCCCTCCACGTACTGACTGATGGTTCGGCCCCATTAAACTTCTGGGTCTCCAAATTGTCCACGTGGCCAGAGCTAGCCTTTTATGCCTTGGAGGTGCTGGCCTGCCCGGCGGCCAGCGTTTTGTCTGAATGTGTATTCAGCACGGCAGGGGGCGTCATTACAGACAAACGCAGCCGCCTGTCTACAGCCAATGTGGACAAGCTGACGTTCAGAAAAATGAACCAGGCATGGATCCCACAGGACCTGTCCATCCCTTGTGCAGATTAGATATTAACTACCTCCCCTTAACAATATATTATTCTACTCCAGGGCACTTCCTCATTCAATACTATTTTTAATTTCATTTTACCATTACATTGCGGGGCAACACAAAGTTGAATGAACCTCTCCTCTGTCTGGGTGCCGGGGCCTAAATGTGTGACAGTGGCCTGTTCCAGTGGTGGGTGACGTGAAGCCTGATTCTCTGCTATGACATGAATACAGATTCTGCGCTGACATAAGGCCAGATTCTCTGTTACGGGACCGCTCTCCTCTGCCTGGGTGCCTGGGCCTAAATGTGTGACAGTGGCCTGTTCCAGTGGTGGCTGACGTGAAGCCTGATTCTCTGCTATGACATGAAGACAGATTCTGCGCTGACATAAGGCCAGATTCTCTGTTACGGGACCGCTCTCCTCTGTCTGGGTGCCGGGGCCTAAATGTGTGACAGTGGCCTGTTCCAGTGGTGGGTGATGTGAAGCCTGATTCTCTGCTATGACATGAATACAGATTCTGCGCTGACATAAGGCCAGATTCTCTGTTACGGGACCTCTCTCCTCTGCCTGGGTGCCTGGGCCTAAATGTGTGACAGTGGCCTGTTCCAGTGGTGGCTGACGTGAAGCCTGATTCTCTGCTATGACATGAAGACAGATTCTGCGCTGACATAAGGCCAGATTCTCTGTTACGGGACCGCTCTCCTCTGTCTGGGTGCCGGGGCCTAAATGTGAGACAGTGGCCTGTTCCAGTGGTGGGTGACGTGAAGCCTGATTCTCTGCTATGACATGAATACAGATTCTGCGCTGACATAAGGCCAGATTCTCTGTTACGGGACCTCTCTCCTCTGCCTGGGTGCCTGGGCCTAAATGTGTGACAGTGGCCTGTTCCAGTGGTGGGTGACGTGAAGCCTGATTCTCTGCTATGACATGAATACAGATTCTGCGCTGACATAAGGCCAGATTCTCTGTTACGGGACCTCTCTCCTCTGCCTGGGTGCCTGGGCCTAAATGTGTGACAGTGGCCTGTTCCAGTGGTGGGTGACGTGAAGCCTGATTCTCTGCTATGACATGAATACAGATTCTGCGCTGACATAAGGCCAGATTCTCTGTTACGGGACCGCTCTCCTCTGTCTGGGTGCCGGGGCCTAAATGTGTGACAGTGGCCTGTTCCAGTGGTGGGTGACGTGAAGCCTGATTCTCTGCTATGACATGAATACAGATTCTGCGCTGACATAAGGCCAGATTCTCTGTTACGGGACCTCTCTCCTCTGCCTGGGTGCCTGGGCCTAAATGTGTGACAGTGGCCTGTTCCAGTGGTGGGTGACGTGAAGCCTGATTCTCTGCTATGACATGAATACAGATTCTGCGCTGACATAAGGCCAGATTCTCTGTTACGGGACCGCTCTCCTCTGTCTGGGTGCCGGGGCCTAAATGTGTGACAGTGGCCTGTTCCAGTGGTGGGTGACGTGAAGCCTGATTCTCTGCTATGACATGAAGACAGATTCTGCGCTGACATAAGGCCAGATTCTCTGTTACGGGACCTCTCTCCTCTGCCTGGGTGCCTGGGCCTAAATGTGTGACAGTGGCCTGTTCCAGTGGTGGGTGACGTGAAGCCTGATTCTCTGCTATGACATGAAGACAGATTCTGCGCTGACATAAGGCCAGATTCTCTGTTACGGGACCGCTCTCCTCTGTCTGGGTGCCGGGGCCTAAATGTGTGACAGTGGCCTGTTCCAGTGGTGGGTGACGTGAAGCCTGATTCTCTGCTATGACATGAAGACTGATTCTGCGCTGACATGAAGCCAGATTCTCTGCTATGGCATGAAGAGACTGATTCTCTGCTGACATGAAGCCAGATTCTTTGCTATGGCATGAAGAGACTGATTCTCTGCTGACGTGAAGCCAGATTTTCTGCTATGGGACCTCTGTCCAATTGATATTGGTTCATTTTTATTTTTTTAATTTTAATTTTAATTCATTTCCCTATCCACATTTGTTTGCAGGGGATTTACCTACATGTTGCTGCCTTTTGCAGCCCTCTAGCTCTTTCCTGGGCTGTTTTACAGCCTTTTTAGTGCCCAAAAGTTCGGGTCCCCATTGACTTCAATGGGGCTCGGGTTCGGGACGAAGTTCGGTTCGGGTTCGGATCCCGAACCCGAACATTTACGGGAAGTTCGGCCGAACTTCTCGAACCCGAACATCCAGGTGTTCGCTCAACTCTACTCTTCACATGTTGTCACCTACCACAGTGGCTCTTGAATATTTTCTCGGGGCAGTTCCGGCGGATAAAATGGAACTGCACCGAGGTGATGAGTTTTGAGGATGAAGCCTCGAAAATGCAGGAGCAATTTAGAAGCAAAGATTACCCTGAAAAAGTCATAGAGGGAGCTTTAGAAAAAAATAAGGAAAACTGATAGGAAGACATACTTCCAATCGCGGATACAAAAGGGAGAGATGAAAGAAGGAGAACTTAGAGGGATCCTACCATACAGTGCGCAGGCCAAACAAGTTCGTCACATCATCAACCAACACTGGCATTTCTTATTGAGGGATAGGACCATTGGCCCTATGCTCCATACCTCCCCCTTGATTACATTTACCAAGGTACCTAATTTAGGATTAAAGATTGCACCCTCCATTAGAAACCACACAAAGAAAGATGGTACTACCCTTCAGAAATGGTTGAACATGAATGGTTTCTATAGGTGTGGGAAATGTTTGGGATGTAGAAGCACAACATTCCCGAAAAAAACAACTAAGGTCCAATCCACTCAGAATGATTTGTCTTAGACATCAAGGGCTGTCTGACATGTGATTCCTCCAGTGTCGTCTACCTGGTCCAGTGCCCCTCTGCGAAAACAATACGTTGGCAGAACTAAGAGACCCCTGAAAGTGAGGATTTCAGAACATCTGAATAATATAAAGAAGGGCTTCGAGAATCATTCACGGTTGCATAATAGTGATTTCAGGGGTATCTCGTATGTGGCCCTGGAGAAGGTAGACGCACACTGGAGAGGAGGCAACCATATCATGAAAATGTTGCTGGCTGAATCTAGGAGAATCTATGACTTTGGTAGCCTTCTTCAAGCAGGCTTGAATTCTGACCTAGAGATCTTTGGGTTTAATTGAACATTTGACTCATATCATAGAGAGTATATAGAGTTTTTTCACACCACTGTGATTATAACCCATACAGGGCTTAAGTATAGCACTATATGTGACACCGTTACGCACAATTAGTGTTTTTTTACTCCAAAACCATAAGGAGTACACTATCTTACACAGATAATGTCACTCATTCACTTAAATGGGATTAAATAGATTTATTTTAGGTTTTTGAAAAAATCCCTTATACAGAACACTAAATAATAGTTTCTGCACACATAGCACAAAAAACGCATATATACCGAAAAAAAACGCATCAAAAACGCACTACCATTAAGATATGAGTCAAAAATAGAAATCTGAAAAATCGAAAAAAATCGAAAAGATCGAATGAGTTCGATTAACCGGCAAGAATCTCAGTCGATTTGGGATTTGTTCGAGAAGCGTGAATAACGTAAAAACTGTAAAATATTTGTAGAACTGTATGCTGTAAAAATCAGTCATGATCATGACCTTCAATGTGAATATTATATACTGTATATTGTTTCTTTATATACGTTATATTTCCTTTGTACCCGACAAGTTTGGTAAAATACCTGTAAGTACAGAGAACGTATAAATAAAAAATCGGATACCTCTGAAAATTCGGAGACCCTCGCTTTGAAAAAATCGGGCTAAACAACCATTTAACGAAATTACCAACATATGTCGAAACCCGATGTGAACAATTAAGGATGGATGAGGAGAGTTTAAAAGTCGAGATGTTCAGATCACAGGTGACCCACTGAGGAAGAGATACGTTATCTCGAAACGCGTCTGGACGGAATACCTGTGCGTGAACTCGACTGCCAATTATACATGGCCATGTATTAAATCCTACTACTAAGGAGAAAAACTTCCCTTGACTCACGAAAACCTACAGTCGGACCAAGTCCCACGAGATTTGGGACGAGATCCTGAGAGTCGCTGCAAAGAGCAACCGATTTAGAATATTGCAATTTTATGTTCATTTTTATTCCATGTATTTTATTTGATTCGATTTTGGCTACTTTCACACTAGCGTTCGGGTGTCCGCTCGTGCGCTCCGTTTGAAGGGGCTCACGAGCGGCCCCGAACGCATCCGTCTGGCCCCAATGCATTCTCAGTGGAGGCGGATCCACTGAGAATGCATCCGCCTGTCAGCGCTCAGCCTCCGCTCCGCTCAGTGAGCGGACACCTGAACGCTGCTTGCAGCGTTCGGGTGTCCGCCTGGCCGTGCGGAGGCGAGCGGATCCGTCCAGACTTACAATGTAAGTCAATGGGGACGGATCCGCTTGAAGATGACACCATATTGCTCAATCTTCAAGCGGATCCGTTCCCCATTGACTTACAATGTAAAGTCTGAACGGATCCGCTCAGGCTACTTTCATACTTAGAAAATTTTCTAAGTTTTAATGCAGACGGATCCGTTCTGAACGGATGCGAACGTCTGCATTATCGGAGCGGATCCGTCTGATGAAACATCAGACGGATCCGCTCCGAACGCTAGTGTGAAAGTAACCTTTATCTGATCGATTTTTCGCAATCGATTTTTTATAATCGATACTCTATCGATAGACTGTATAATCGACGTTAGTACCTAGATTGATTTATTTTATTGTGTTAAATAAATGTGTTTGGTTCCACATCTCTCTTAGTGTTTTGAGTGCCGGTCCAACCTTTGCATTCACGATTTACTTTATTGAGAGCAAGGGGTGGCTCTTTTTGTCCAGAGCACCAGACGTCATTGTCCAGGGTGAGCCATCTGCTTATTGTTCTCAGCTTCTTCTAGTAAATGTTTGCTGGCTGCAAATATGAGCTGAAGGTTTTTCAGGTTCGCCTGCCACTAAAGTGAATGGGGTCCGCCGCAAATTTACGGTTTGCGAACCGCATCTGATGCTCGTCCATCACTACTCCACAGGCAGTTGGCAATGGCAACTAAATCTTTTTTTCTTAGGGGGTTGTCACTGGTGGCTGGGCAGTCTGTACACCCCACACAAGGGGTGCTTATACCAGGTAGGTGTCCCTGGCAACAAGTCAGACTCTTATCACACGCACAGTGTATTCTGGCTTAATGGGCGGTCACCATTAACCAGTGGTGTAGCTACAACTGAATGGGCCCCACAGCAAATTTTTGTACAGCCCCCCCCCCCCCCCTCCAAGACCATCCTGGCATCACATGTGTGCATATATAAGGTGGATTCAAATCACTTTTTTGCCATCCGTTTGACAAAAGCGTAGCACACCACAATTTTGTATCCTGCAGAGTCTGGTAAAAAAAAACTTATATATATATTTTTTTACAATGGAACTCTATAGTGAACGGATGCCACAATATGACATCTGTTAACGTACATTTTTTGTATACGTTAAACAGGTGGAAAAAACGGGATGTGAACCCAGCCTTAGAGCCAAAATAAGCACTAGTACACAGCGGGCAGAGAAGGAGGCTGCCATGTACTATATGCTATAGTACTGAAGGCTGACACAGAGCACAGCCTGGGCCTGGTGGTCAGTGGTGTGGACTTTGTTCAAATCACTGCAAAAAATGCACCAAAATGATACGCAACTGACAATACTAGTTAATTCCTCAGGCCGATGTTAAAAGCTGAGAACTTTGCCAATATCTTCCAGTCAGGAACATATCGGAGCCCCTCATGCACCACGTCACGGTGTCTCAGCACGCATGGGGTCCTACCACTTAACTACCCGTGGTGTGTGAACAGGGTCTGAACAGTGCAATTACCGTATTTTTCGAGCTGTTCGAGCATGCTGGGAGTTGTAGTTTTGCAACATCTGAAGGGCCGCAGGTTGAGCATGCCTGACTTAAAGGATAGCTACCTCACATCTGGTGGCTTCAGAGCCTCAGCTTACTTTTCTTTTGGGAAAGAGAGATCATTTACATACAAAAGGGAAGGAGTTACAGCACTAAATCGGCACTGTGGCCCCTTAATTGGCAGGATCAGTTAGAGCAGCCCCACTGATTATAAAGTGATGGTATATCCTACCCTAACTTCTAGAGATGAGCGAAGTTCTCAAAACTTCGATTCGGCTGCTTTGCTGATTTTCACAAAGAAATTCGCTTTGTGACGAATTACTTTGCATTTCTTTGTAAGCAGCAAGCGCAATGATGGTGAACAGCGATGGTGCCGCCCCTCATCATTGAACCCCTCAGATGCCACATTCATCTCTGATCGCGGCATCTAAGATGACCGTTGAGGGCTGTCATGGGTTAATCTGTTAACAAAAACAAATCAAAAATAGTCAACTTATCCATTTGCTTGCAAAGAGTTCACTGCGGCCATCTTGATTGAAGATCCAGCAAAAAATCTTGTGGGTGCTTGGTGATGTCATACGTCACCGCGCACAAGATTTCGCACGGGATCTCCAATCAAGGTGGATGAGATGAGTCCGTTTAGGGCAAATTGATTTGTTACCAGGAAGCACGAGGAAATTCGGCTTCGAGGCGAAACAAATTTTCCCTGAAATCCGGACTGAAGTCCACGTCTTGAACGTCAATTCGCTATGAACTTTATGAGACAATAATACCCCTTTAATGTACCCCATTAGAAACTATAACCATGCAGGCAAAACATTTCTTACATAATACAGGTAACTGCTAGAAAGTGGAGCACACCCTGGATTTTGCAAAACCTAAATCACATGTTACTTAAAATACTCATCTTCAGCGCTTTCTTTGACTTGCAGCCAATATGGTTTTCTAACATGTAGTAAACAATAGTTAATTCCTGCAGCTAATTACTAAGACTCAGTACTGTGTTAGGTGGATGGCGTCATCAAATTATATTTCTAGGCAGCACATTAGCATTGCTGCTAGAACGTGTCATGTCTAGTAAATTTTCCATTTTCTTTGACTGGCAGCTGCACCACACCTCTGGTTGGGAGAACCTGTCATGATTCCAGTTTTCCAAGGCGATATATAACATCACCCCAAACATGTGCTATCATCATCCTGTAAACAGTAGCACAAGGAAGAACACCAGCGGGGATTTTGTTTTTAGTCTCCTTGGCTTTTATAGACTGTCATCATGCTTAAGGAGCTATATGCGGGATTTAATTTTAAGGCCTTTGTAGCTGAGCTAGTAGCAACCCTCATATTTGTTCTTGTTGGCCTGGGTTCAACGCTATCATGGTCAGGAGCTACGCCAACTGTCTTACAAATAGCCTTCACTTTTGGCTTGGGAATAGGTACAATGGTACAAGCTATGGGCCACATCAGCGGGGCCCACATTAACCCTGCTGTAAGTGTAGCACTTCTCGTTGGGGCCCGAATATCTCTGGTCCAGACCTTTTACTATGTGATCGCTCAGATGCTGGGAGCTGTGATAGGAGCTGCTTTACTGTATGAGTTTGCACCACCTGAAGTTATTGGAGGATTTGGACTGAATCAGGTAAGTACATTCATTGTAGGACAAAACACTGAATTTTTGTTTTTCAGTTGACTTATGACTGTACATTTTGAAAAAATTTCGATTTTTGACAAAATATAGCTATAATGAAGATATATTATATGACTATTTTGACTAAATATTTTTATAATGCATATATATTATATGATTATACTAATCAACAAACATCAATTGATAGAAATAGTTTTAGAGACTAAAAAAGCTACGGTATATGTATCCTAGTCGTGGAGCTGAGGTTGTCACATGTAGCAAAGCTGACTACAGCATTTGGCACAGCTCAAGATACTAAAATGTGTTTTACATAGGACTGCAGGTGTACTCAGTGATCATGATGAATAAGCTGTGAGATGTTTCAACCATATGTAGCTCTGCTACATCGGAATGTCTTTGAGTAATACTACAAACTTCCTAGTACATAACATTAAAGATGCTAAATTGTTAATTAAATGCAAATAGGCTCGGTCTTATTGTCTGCTATTACATACACTGTAAAGGCATGTGCACTTATTAAATTATAATTGTGTCTTCCATGTAATTATAACCAATTCTACAATCAAATAGCCAACTAACAATACATCACCCGGACAAGCACTGGCTATAGAAATCATTCTTACAATGCAGCTGGTCCTCTGTATCTTTGCTACAACGGACAGCCGGAGGACGGACAACATTGGTTCTCCAGCCATTTCCATAGGACTGTCAGTGGTACTGGGACACTTACTTGGGGTATGTACTCTATGATGTGTACATCCAAATCATGCACTTTTACAAAACTAACATATGATGCACAATTCCAACTGATTTGATTAACTACCGGTGATCTACCATTCCATAAGGGTGCATTCACACTACCGTTTTGCGGACCACACATGGTCAGCGCTATATAGAAAATGCCTATTCTTGTCCACGGCTGCGGACAAGAATAGGACATGCTCTATATTTTTGCGGGGCTGCGGAACAGAAATACAGATGCAGACAGCAAACGGTGTGCTGTCCGCATCTTTTGCAGCCCTGTTGAAATGAACGGGTCCGCACCCGTTACTCAAAATTGCAGAACGGATGCGGACCTATTCAAACGGTTGTGTGAATGGAACCTAATTCACTTTGACTATGCGTGGGCTGATTCCTAGAGCTATTAAAGAAGTTTTCTGAGATCCCCATACAGAGAAAATGACTGCTCCATGTAAATGAACCTCCGCTCACTAGCAGATAATTATTGGGAATGTACAGTCTGTTCCCGATAATTGCTCATGCATTGACCCATGTGACCCAAGGGTCTTAAAGCGGTCTTCCGAGATTTTTGAACTGAGCAGTGGGGGTCCGACAACAGGGAACCCTGCCGATCAGCTGTTTGAGAAAGCCCCAGCCCTCGCAGTAGCCCCACGGCCTCATCCCTGCTCACCAAACGCAGTGCCATACATTGAATAGTGGCTGTGCTTGGTGTCGCAGTTCAGCCCCATTCCCTTTAATAGGGCTTAGCTGCACCTAGGCCATATGACCGATGAACGTCATGTCAGATGGACTAGGGAAAGCTGTGAGAAGGCTGCGGCGCTCCTGCCAGCATCTATGCCTTCTCAAACAGTTAATAGTCGGTGATTCCGGGGGTGTCGAGTGCCTGAAGCATGGGTGAGAGGTGCATTTACATGCTGCAAACATCTCCTCTCTATGTGAATGAGTGATCATTACTACCATCATTTATCATCATACCGATTCATAATCTTCTACCCAGAAATGATGATTTAGTTGACTGCATAAACAATGCTTTAACTCAATGACGAGGGTTTGCTAGTTCACCGCGTGATTGATGGCACCATTGCACTGGGGAATTATCTGGAATGAGTGTCCGAATGTTCATTCACGATAATTATTCGGATAATCTGCCTCTGTAAAGGAGCCTTTAGTTGACTCTCCTAATGAATATAATTCCAGTTAGTTAGCACCTTCTCCTTACAGAGGCGACACTAGCTTTTTCACTTTGCTTGGTAATGACACTGACATGTGCCGCAAGTATTCTGCTTATGAAAATAAACCTGTAATTAAGATGTCATATCAGTCTGTAAATTGGGTTGCAGATTTTTTGAGAGAATTTTACCGTGTTGTGACTCCCAAACACACCGGGTAAGATTAAAGGTAACATTCACACTGCCGGATACTGGCCATGTGCGTTCTGCATTTTGCAGAAAGCACACGACCAGCCCTATGATAGAAATTCCTATTCTTGTCTGCAATTGCAGACAAGAATAGGACGTGCTCTATCTTTTTTCGGGGCGGCGGAACGTAAGTATGGAATGGGTCCGCATCCGATCTGCGGAATGGATGCGGAACCATTAATAAGGTCATGTGAATGTATCCTCATCATGAGAAAACTTAACATCAGTTTTGCAGGATTCTGCATTGGCATACTTTACACCAAATTGATTACACGTTGCCTGATGTTTAATAAATTTGGTGAATTTTTTATTCTACTTTTCTGTCTTGAGAGGTTACCCCACTTTTTATGCCAACCCTTTACTGTAGTAAGATAATGACCATTTTTGAGACTTTCTAAAAAGTTGCAAAGCTCTATCTTATGACTTTTTAAAGCTAGAAATCTAGACTATGGGGCGTGACAACCTCTCTCTTCTGACTTCTCTGATCAATGACACTTTCTTCCCTTTTTAGATTTATTACACTGGATGTTCCATGAATCCAGCACGGTCCTTTGCTCCAGCTTTGATTATAGGAAACTTCAATTACCATTGGGTGAGATTTTTGTAAAGAATTTTTACCCCCTATATTCATCTGATTATGAAGCGTATCTCAAAAGACATTAACATGAAGAATAAGAAGGTTAGGCTACTTTCACATCTCCGGTGATAATAAAATGGGATCCGGCAGTGATCTAGCTACTTTATGGAATAAATTCCAGCTTCCGGCTGGGCAAAACCTGCACGCAGTGGTTCTCGTCTGGCAGCTGACAGTTATGCCGGAATGGCACGCCGAAGATGTGAAAGTAGCCTTAGTTTGCCAGGTTCAGTGTTTTACATAAGCTCTAAGGACCCCATTTTTCATTTTTTTTTATTGTTAATAAAGAGGCCATAGCTAAGCAGATATTACATAACTATGGTACTTTATTTTTTTTTTCAAACAAAGTAAATGGGTTGGTTACTTGATAAAAATGTTTCCTAAAAAGCCCTAAACTGTTAATATGAGGAACATATAAATCTGTAAGGGTACAGCCCGATGGCATAGCTGGCTGCATGTAGCCAAGTCATGCCCACCAACAGCACCCAATGGCCCCACAATTTTTCCATAGAATCGTGTGGCCATTGGCTGCTTTGGGTGGGCATGGATTGGCTGCATGTGGCCAGCTGCACCACCGGACTATATCCTAAAACTCCTGATACTTTAGGCCAGCTTTTCAGAAGGTGCCCAACTGCTCATGTATGGGCTATGTAAACATTGCAGAGGTGCTGCCTCTGGATCCTGAGGATGCAAGATCACCATGGTCGAATAATTAACACACATGACTGCTTTCTCAGACATCCCTTGCTGCACGCTCTTCTGCGCAGGTGCTAAAAGAAACTCAATGCATTCAGTTCATGTACAGATACAGGAGAGTCTGTATCTACACATGCGCTGGATAATCTCCACCACATCCCAACAGAAACCTTACCCTAAATCCCTGTGTGATTTAAAGTCTAGTGCTTCCCTTGGTGGTAATCTTACTCTTTCCTCAACCTCCCAACAGATTTTCTGGGTGGGACCGATAACAGGAGCAATCTTGGCATGCTTGATTTATGACTATGTCTTCATCCCTCAATCAATAAGCTCCAGTGAAAGACTGGAAATCCTACGTGGCAACATTATGCAGGAAAATGAAAAAGAAGAGAGACGGAAACAATCTGTAGGCCTCAATTCTCTTTACAGCCAATCAAATAACAGGGAAAAAATGTGAAATCCTATTCTGTATTTTTTTTGTCATTTTTTTTGCAGTGGATATATTGTATTGTACAGAATATTTTGAGATATTAACAATGGTTATATAGTTTGGTTACAGATTATATGGCTACACTGCTACATGTCAGACAATGCCAGCTCGCCTGTAGGGAAAATAGGCTATCCCTAGCTACAAAATGTTATACTTTATGAGATGAAAAATCTCAATTTACACATAATTGTGTTAGAGCATGCCCGATGTACTAACTATACATCTTTATAAAGTTTGAATATAAGATATTACAGTGATGAACATGCTTCCGATCATTTATATTTTATTATTCATTTTATGAAAGGGTTGCATGAAATTAGAGAAATCCATCGTCTTCATACCAGAAACAGCACCACACCTGCCAACTGACTGCGTATGGTATTGCAGCTCAGCATCAGTCACTTAAATGAGGCTGCACAAAAGTGGATCTGTTTCTGGTAGAAAGCAGCCATATTTTTCTAATATTGAAGAACACAAAGATTTTAGAACAAAGACTTTTGATATTAAAATATTAACATAGCAGGGATATTATATTACTATCCCAGTGTATCGCATGTGAATTTTTTTCTTGAGTTTATGGAAAAGTGAATAAAAGCTAAAATATTCTTATAATTTACAGTAGGGGTAAAATGTGTTTTTCCTTACTTTTCCTCTTGGCTTCAAACATTACAAGATAAGCAGCACAGGATGATCAGATGACCAATATTGGTCATATCTCACAAACCACCTTAGGGTATCTCGAGCCATGAGGAAGGTAGGGAAGGATATATCTGTACTATATAACATGCAATCATATATAATGTATATTCGATCTGACATTAAAGGCTATGTACACTTTCGGAGGCAATTTTTTTATGATTGCATTTTACTCATTTTTGGCTAAAAATCTTATTTTCAATTGGCCTTTATTAAAAATATTGAGCCATTCTGTCTCAAAGGGTTAACTGTTTTCCTGGTACTTTCACTTTCATCTAATAACCCTTATCTCTAAACTACTAAGAGGTCATAAACACTTATTTAGGCCACATTCTAATCAGTAAGATAAGAACCGAGCTATAATGGGTGTTTATGAGGTCAGAGAGCAGAGGTAAGGAGCCTGTCAGCTCCTCAACTGACAGAGCATCTTAGCTATGTACAATAAAGGGCTCCATATTTTTTTAATAAAGACCAATTGAAATAAATATTTTAAGCTCAAAATGACTACAATGCAATAATAAAAAAAAATGCCCCCAAAGGTGTATATAGCCTTTAAATCATCAAAAGGTCTTACACATATAAAGCCATGAGGAATTCACCAGAGGAATGCTCAAGTGATAACACCAGATCTCATAACTTGCAACAGCATAGCCGGGTGTATCAATCATTTTGTACACACCTATTACTGTAATATTGATAGCATAGCCATACGGTAACTTTCAGAACAGGAGTCATGAAGGCCACTCCCAGTTAATGTGAAAGTAGCTTTTTGTGCACATATTTGTGATGCACAACCATTATAATGGACAGTTCTTGTGTATAAAAATGTATATATTAGGAATAGGATGATAAGAATACCCAATGCCAGAATTTAACAGCTTGAGCTGATTATGGGCATTAAATAATAGGATCATGGTAGAACATCCTTTTACAGTTTTCATATGATATATTGGTAACTTTGCTGTTTTTTTCTTTTATAACTTCATTACTACTAAACTCACATTCCCTGTTTTGCATTCTGGGAGATATAACATGTGCGCTAGGCTCTGTACAAACCCAACTCTCCTCTAATGCTGAGCACTGAATGATAAGATCTCATCTAAGTAGTGAGAAGTTTAACTGATTCCAGGAGCAATCAATGGAAATCTGAACACAGCTCCTGGCTATAGTGCTGCCTATATCTTATGATCAGTACTCAATAAATATAGCAATGTATAAAAAAAAATACTCAAATACATGACATTAATACGTAACTTGTAAAATGTTGTTCAAAGGTGAACTTACACGGTAAATGATGGTGGATCTAGGGAGGCGGCCAGGGTACACTATCTGTAGTTTATATTCAGTTTCTGTAATCCTGCTGACATATACAAGATGTACTGTAAGTGGTTTGTAAAATAGGAAGAGTTGAACTACTCTACATGGCCAACAGTTTGTAGAAACTTATTTTAAGTAGAGGTTTCAGCCTGACCAAGTAGGCAACCAAGTGAAGTCTATGATAACATTAGAATTGGTCTTATTGAACTTAGTTTGTAAAATGTCTGCCCTTCTAGATTTGACATAGCTAACTGTGTTATGATTGTGATGAGGGAAACACCTCATCTTGAAAGTAATGTCCAGGTGTCCAGGTATGGTTACCACTGATCCCATTGAATGGTATTCACACATGTATACAAGATGATACTGTCTATGTAAATAAAGACTTTTATTTAATTGTTCTCATCTGTCCTCAGTTGTAGCTCTGATTTGAAAAACTGCATACATTCTCATAAATTCACCAAAAGTTCAAATCCGGCACTCCAATTTGTTAGTGCAGCCAAATGGCCAGAGAACCAGGTGAAAAAAGGGAATAAGGTGATAAATCTACTTTAGTGTTCTCCTGGACAAATATGAAATTTAGGTTACATGCACACGACCGTTATGTGTTTTGCGGTCAGCAATTTGAGAACAGCACGGACAGCCATTAATATAACTGACTATTCTTGTCCGCAAAACGGACAAGAATAGGACAGGTTATAATTTTTTTGTGGACCACGGAACGGAGCAACGGATGCGGACAGCACACGGAGTGCTGTCCGCATCTTTTGCGGCCCCATTGAAGTGAATGTTCCGCATCCAAGCCGCAAAAAACTACGGCTCGGATGTGGACCAAAACAAAGGTCGTGTGCATGAGGCCTTAGACAAATATTAAATGTTTCAACCGTATCAATGTTACCTAGCATTTAATTTCTTATATGTAGCACAGCCTTACAGGGTACTGGATCAGGGGAATCACACTATCAACATACACTCACCTAAAGAATTATTAGGAACACCTGTTCTATTTCTCATTAATGCAATTATCTAGTCAACCAATCACATGGCAGCAGGGATGGACTGGGACAATAAAGTGGCCCTGGACTTCAGCCAGACCGGCCCACTTTATTTTTCCCAAACACACTCAAAAAAAAACATAAGTAAAAACATTCCACTGTAAGTATAAACAGGTTTTTTATTTTTACTCTTAATTTAGAAAAAAAAAAATGCATGCCAACATTACAGATGCCTTTAGAATGACATGTGTAAGTTACACTCAGTGCACATAGTTTGGTGCTTTTTTCGACCACCAATGCTGGATTACAGGGAGGTCGTAACCATGATGACGAGCCATGTATAATGTGCTGGGAGACATTTTGTCTCTATGGCACTATCTGCCCTAATAGTGATACAGTGCCCACATAGAGCACGATAGTGCCCTCCTATTCACAGAAAAATAGCGCATTTGTACCCATATAGTACCTACCTAGGTGCATAGAAAGTGCCATACTTTGGCTCTATGTCGGCACTGTATGACTGTGGCCAAAGTACTGTAGGTTTTCACTTTAGGTAGGTACTGTATGGCACCATAAGCAAGAAATACACCATTTATCTGTGCATAACATGGCGCTATCTGAGCACTGTATGACCGTGGGAAGACCTGGGCATACTATGCTCAGATAAGTTGTGTATTTAGTGTCTACAGTGCCCACAAAGTGCCATATCATACCTACCTAGAGCTAAAACGTGGGCAGAAAGTGCCATACTTTGCCTATAATTATACTCTGTCTACACAAGTATGGCGCTTTCCGAGTATGGGTTCTATATGGCACTATGTGGGCACGACAGGCACTAAATGCGCCATTTATCTGTGGATAGTATGGCACTATCTGCCCACAATCATACAGTGCCCACATAGAACCAAATATCGCCGTACCCACACTATTATATGGCAGTGCCCAGAGCGCCATATGTTGACTATGTGGGCAGATAGTGCCCTACTATGCCCAGATAAATAGTGCCCTTAGTGACTGCAGTGCCACACTGTACCCACCTAGAGCCAATCTGTGCACAGAAAGTGCCATACTTTGTCCACAGTGACAAAGTGCCCTTTCTGTGCACAGTCTGGCTCCAGGTAGGTATTCTACTACACGTGGGGGCACAGCGCTCATCTCTTTAGTAAAGAGTCTTTACTACCTTACATTCAGCTCCCGCCTCCAGCCTCCAGTAACAAGTGCGGGCGGCAGCGCTCACTCACTGACGTCACGCGCCTGCGCCGCCTAGTGGGAGGAGCAGGCGTGTGACGTCAGTGAGTGAGCGCCGCCCCCACACTGCCTGCTGTTACTGGAGCTTTACCCCCCTGATGGCGGCCCTGGCCGGCCCATAATTCGATCGGCCCACCGGGATTCTCCCGGTACTCCCGATGGCCAGTCCATCGCTGCATGGCAGTTGCCTCAATGCATTTAGGGGGGTGATCCTGGTCAAGACAATCTCCTGAACTCCAAACTGAATGTCAGAATAGGAAAGAAAGGTGATTTAAGCAATTTTGAGCGTGGCATGGTTGTTGGTGCCAGAAATCAAGATCTCAGGCAGACCTGAGGACATTTACAAGCTTAATTATGTCCCTCTTCTTAAGGATATTGCTGCTCAGTTACATGAATTGGATGTTCAACTAATGTCCTGGATTGTGAGAAAACACATACTGCATTCCTTTATTTTTCCCAAGATACTCTATGTAATGCAAACGCCTCCTGTTGAGTTGCCTGTGTCCTTCCTACAGGGGATTCACCAAACCTTTTCCAGGTTCCTGTGGAAACAATATAAACCTAGAATAGCTTACAATTAGAGATGAACGAATCGAAGCTGACAAAGTGGAATTCGATCCGAATCTCAGGAAAAATTTGTTTCACACTGAAGTCGAATTTCCTCGCGATTCGGGGTAACGAATTGCATTTTTTCCTAAAATACTGTCAGGTCCATAAATATTGGGACATGGACACAATTCTAACATTTTTGGCTCTAAACACCACCACAATGGATTTGAAATGAAACGAACAAGATGTGCTTTAACTGCAGACAGTCAGCTTTAATTTGAGGGTATTTACATTCAAATCAGGTAAACGGTGTAGGAATTACAAAAGTTTGCATATGTGCCTCCCACTTGTTAAGTGGTGTTTGATTCAGGCATTACACCATCAATTGCTTTTCAATGGGTTTTGCCTCAAGATAACGCTATGTGCTAAGAAATATGAGTTAAGAGCTGGAGTGCTAACCCTGCTACATCTGTAGGTATAGCAGTGGTACATCACACCCAAAAATTGGTGAATTTCACCCGAAAATGTAACAGAAAAATGTGTGAATTTTGTAAACCTGTCTACTAGGTATAGCAGTGGTACATCACACCCAAAAATTTGTGAATTTCACCCGAAAATGTAACAGACAAATGTGTGAATTTTTTAAACCTGTCTACTAGGTATAGCAGTGATACATCACACCCAAAAATTGGTGAATTTCACCCAAAAATGTAACAGACAAATTTGTGAATTTTTTTAACCTGTCTACTAGGCATAGCAGTGGTACATCACACCCAAAAATTGGTGAATTTTACCCAAAAATGTAACAGACAAATTTGTGAATTTTTTAAACCTGTCTACTAGGCATAGCAGTGGTACATCACACCCAAAAATTGGTGAATTTTACCCAAAAATGTAACAGACAAATGTGTGAATTTTGTAAACCTGTCTACTAGGTATAGCACGCCCTGACGAAGGCACGCCGAAACGCGCGTTGGGGTAGCGCCATCCTGGTTGTTACACTTCTGGTCTACTTGGTGAGTCCCTCCTGCATGTTTACCTTTTTGATTTTTCCTTTCCTGGATGTTCATTGACTTCCAGGTCTATATTCAGTGCGGCTATCCACCATAGCTGCTTGCTCTATTCTTTTTGTTATTATTTTTATTTCCATCATTTTTGTTTTTTTGCAGTTGATCAGTGACTGACCATTTATCATGTATATGCATGTGATCTTAGGGTAGGTTATTATACCATACACATCCCTATTTGATCCTCTATATTTATGTATTTTTGACCAGTGTGTCCCTCCCAGGGTGGCGCAGTTTTTTCCTTCCCTGTCCCTTTTTGTCCCTTGTCCCCCGGCATCATATGCATGTAATTGCATTTTTACTTGTGTTTTGTTACATAATAAAAGTCTACATTTATACTACTTTTCATCTGGCATTTTTGGCTCCATTTTCTTTTGTTATTCTGCCTAGGTATAGCAGTAGTACATCACACCCAAAAATTGGTGAATTTCACCCGAAAATGTAACAGACAAATTTGTGAATTTTTTTAAACTGTCTACTAGTCATAGCAGTAGTACATCACACCCAAAAATTTGTGAATTTCACCCAAAAATGTAACAGACAAATGTGTGAATTTTTTAAACCTGTCTACTAGGTATAGCAGTGGTACATCAAACCCAAAAATTGGTGAATTTCACCCGGAAATGTTACAGACAAATTAGTGAATTTCTTTAACCTGAGTACTAGGTATAGCAGTGGTACATCACACCTAAAAATTGGTGAATTTCACCTGAAAATGTAACAGACAAATGTGTGAATTTGGTAAACCTGTCTACTAGGTATAGCAGTGGTACATCACACCCAAAAATTTGTGAATTTTACCCGAAAAGGTAACAGACAAATTTGTGAATTTTTTAGCCAGTCTACTAGGTATAGCAGTGATTAAATGCAGGATAGGTTACATAAAAGGATGCGTGAAGCAACAACGTGGCATAAGCCCCTCAGCAAAAGAGCTAACTCAGGGATAACTGGAAAAACCTATAATCTAACACTGAGAATTGATAAGCTATAAAAATTATTTTTATAGAAATACATGATTAAAAACATATAATGAAAAATGACCGACAAATCAGTATAAAAAAAAGTGCGGTACAACCCTGGGAGAACTTGGTAAGAAGAGTGACACAAGATAGAGCCTGAAGACAAGAATCTATTACATGAGTCCAAAAAATATGGATGTCTAATCAATGAAAACAAAGGATGCCATGTACATAAAGTGCAAGTGCAAACCGCAAATAAGCAGCTAGAAAATAACGGTTCTACAAAGTTCATAGGTCATCAATTGAGTAGACATCTAGTTAATAAAGTGCAACAGATACCATGATAAAGTGCATGTGCAAGCCATATGTAAGTGGCAAGAGAACATGGTAAAATCCTATTCAAAAGCGCAGCAGTAATAATATAATGAATGTAATGTAAACATGAAAGGTCACATACCTTAATTTGAAATAGTAACTCCACAGGAGAACCGCACACCCCCCGACGTGCGTTTCGGTGGAAACCTTCCTCTGGGGGTATGGTTCTTCCTACTGGAGGGGCTATATTTAAATAAATGCTCCTCCAATCAGAGTACACCAATTTAGTATAAAGTAGGGACAGATGGTGTATATTTATAAATAAAATAAAAAACAATATTAGTACAGTGTAAGTGAATTAATTCCTAGATAATAAAGAGAGATGATGTGGCGTTTCCATCTTCAATTGGGGTCATGATGACACAGACAGTCCAGTCAGATGTACCCAGAGTTCATGTAAAAAGGTGAATGCAGATATATTAACCTATATGCAGAAAGACAGCATTAATGATAAATCTCAAGTAGGAAGACACAGACATATTTGTGAACATAAATGCATGTTAAAAAGATTAAATCACAAGAAATAATTAAAAGAAGAATATATACATGTTCACTGCAGAAAAGGAGCGTAAGACAGGGCATCATTGAGGCCTTTAGGTTGCATTGTGTCCAGGGTCCAAATCCACTTTGTCTCACGTTGGGCCAAACACTTCATCAGGTTACCTCCTCGCATCCCTTAGTCTATGTCATCAATCCCACAGACTTTCAAAAGTGTGGGGTCGCTGTCTTTCTAAAAACCGTTGTCGTAAAATATTTGACTGTGCCTCAAAGTCTTCGTTAGTGGAACACACTCTTCTAATCCTGATAAACTGGCCAGTAGGTATTGATTTAATTGTCTGGGGAGGATGAGAGGATGACGCATGTAAGAGTGCATTGACAGCATTTTCTTTCCTGTATATATTAGTTTGCAGGAGGCCCAAAGAATCGCGTCTGATCAAAACGTCTAGAAATTCTATTTGTTCCTTGTCGTGTTTGAAGGTCAAATGGATGTTATATTTGTTATCATTAAGGCCTTCCATAAAACGACAGAGTGTATCAGAGGTACCCTGCCATATCAAAAAGATGTTGTCGATGTACCGGGCCCAAAAAATGACCCTGTCCATCGACGCATGACCATCAGACATGAAAAGCTCCCTCTCCCACAGCCCAGGAAAAGATTGGCATATGAGGGCGCACAAGCCGCCCCCATTGCCGTCCCCCAGAGCTGCAGGTAGAAGGAGCCATTAAAAGTGAAAAAATTGTGCGTAAGGGCGAACTGCAATAGGTCAATGAGGCAGGTGGAAAATCTCTTGTCACCATCAGTCATGGACAAAAAGAAGGAGGCAGCTCGTATCCCATCCTCATGGTTGATGCTGGTGTACAGCGATTCGACATCGCATGTCACCAGCCACATATCAGAATCGAGGTGAATGCCATCAATCTTCTGGAGCAGGTCTGTGGTATCCTGCGTGTATGATGGTAAGCCTTCCACCAGAGGCTCTAGGGGGCCAAAATGGGGTTGTTCCCCTTGTGGTAAGTGTGTGGCCTGTGATAACATTTTGAGGACTACTGAGTTTACTAACACTATGCAAACCAAAACATATAAAATTACCCATTGCATTTCATGTACCACTAAGGGGGTAATTTACCATGATACTTGCCCATGCCCAAAAATCGATGTTGGCCTGACAAGCAGGGAATTAAAGATACGAGTTCGTGAACATGTTTGAGATATTGAAAAATCAAAAGACTCCACTGATGTGATTAACCTTAAAACCATTGCCAAGCACTTCAAGACGTTCCATGACAGCGACCCCTCACTTTTGAAAGTCTGTGGGATTGATGACATAGACTTAGGGATGCGAGGAGGTAACCTGATGAAGTGTTTGGCCCAACGTGAGACAAAGTGGATTTGGACCCTGGGCAACCTAAAGGCCTCAATGATGCCCTGTCTTACGCCCCTTTTCTGCAGTGAACATGTACCGTATTTTTCGCCCTATAAGACGCACCGGCCCATAAGACGCACCTAGGTTTTTGGGGAGGAAAATAAGAAAAAAAATTTTTTTAACCAAAAGGTGTGCTTTTGGTGGGTTTGGAACTAATGGTGGTCTGTGGATGGCACTATTACTGGGGATCTGTGAAGGACACTGTTATGGGGGGATCTGTGGATGACGGACACTGTTATGGGGGGATCTGTGAATGACGGACACTGTTATGGGGGGATCTGTGGATGACGGACACTGTTATGGGGGGATCTGTGGATGACAGACACTGTTATGGGGGGATCTGTGGATGACAAACACTGCTATGGGGGGGATCTGTGGATGACGGACACTGTTATGGGGGATCTGTGGATGACGGACACTGTTACAGGGGGGATCTGTGGATGACGGACACTGTTACAGGGGGGGATCTGTGGCTGGCACTGTTACAGGGGGATCTGTGGCTGGCACTGTTACAGGGGGGATCTGTGGATGGCACTGCTACAGGGGGGATCTGTGGATGACACTGTTACAGGGGAGATCTGTGGATGGCACTGTTACAGGGGGGATCTGTGGCTGGCACTGTTATATATGTGTCATCCACAGACCCCCCCACCCCATAACAGTGCCACCCACAGACCCCCCAGCCCATAACAGTATAATATGTCATTTCATCATTTTTGCCACTTTGTATACCTTGGGATTAGTTTTCTTATATCCCATTATAGCCTATCTGGTCACTTATTCAACATCGATTCATTCACACACAAACATCACCTTTCACATTCATTATGCACCTCTCTCACTTTTTCACCTCATAAGTGAGGTTATTATGTTTTCCGGTGCGTTCTTCATCTTTTGAGCGTTGCCGATCATGTGATCGCGATCCGCTATCATGTGATCTATCCCCCTGACATCGCCGGTCACGTGACAGGCCATCACGTGATCGCCGATCGTCTCGCGGGATAATTACGTCACCCAAGGTCCTTAACAGTTTGTTTGGTGAACGCAGTCGTGCCCGTGCGATTGGCCAGCGCGTGGTCCGCCTGCTACTCCACCCTTTAGAAGGACGGCGATAGGGCAGATGGTTTCAATTACACCATCTGTCCCTACTTTATACTAAATTGGTGTACTCTGATTGGAGGAGCATTTATTTATATATAGCCCCTCCAGTAGGAAGAACCGTACCCCCAGAGGAAGGTTTCCACCGAAACGCACGTCGGGGGGTGTGCGGTTCTCCTGTGGAGTTACTATTTGAAATTACGGTATGTGACCTTTCATGTTTACATTACATTCATTATATTATTACTGCTGGGCCTTTGAATAGGATTTTACCATGTCCTCTTGCCACTTACATACGGCTTGCACATGCACTTTATCATGGTATCTGTTGCACTTTATTAACTAGATGTCTTCTCAATTGATGACCTATGAACTTTGTAGAGCCGTTATTTTCTAGCTGCGGTTTGCACTTGCACTTTATGTACATGGCATGCTTTGTTTTCATTGATTAGACATCCATATTTTTTTGGACTCATGTAATAGATTCTTGTCTTCAGGCTCTATCTTGTGTCACTCGTCTTACCAAGTTCTCCCTGGGTTGTACCGCACTTTTTTTTATACTGATTTGTCTGTCATTTTTCATTATATGTTTTAAATCATGTATTTCAATAAAAAATATTTTTATAGGTATAGCAGTGGTACATCAAACCCAAAAATTGGTCATTTTAATGAATGTGAGCTTGTCCACAATGGCTGTGGACAGGCGGCTGCTCTTGTCTGTGATGACGCCACCTGCCGTGCTAAACACATGTTCAGATAATACACTGGCTGCAGGGCAGGCCAGCACCTCCAAGGCGTAAGGGCAAGCTCAGGCCATGTGCCCAATTTGGAGACCCAGAAGTTGAAGGGGGCAGACCCGTCATTCAGTACGTGTAGGCGTGTGCACACATACTGCTCCACCATGTTGGTGAAATGCTGCCTCCTGCTAAGACATTCCATATCAGCTGGTTGTGCTGGTTGTTGTGGCGTGCTGAAAAAGCTTTTCCACTTGTCAGCCATGCTGACCCTGCCTTCTGAGGTGCTGGCGGTGCCCCAGCTGCGTTGGCGACCTCTTCCTCGTCCTCTGCCTTCGCCTTGTGCTTCCACTGAGCCCCCACTGTCAGGTGGGAATGCCACCAGCAGCGCGTCTACCAGCGTGCGCTTGTACTCGCGCATCTTACGATCACGCTCTAGTGAGGGAATTAAGGACTGTACGTTGTCCTTGTAACGGGGATCCAGCAGCGTGGCCACCCAGTAATCAGCACAAGTTAGAATGTGGGCAACTCGGCGGTCGTTGCGGAGACACTGCAGCATGTAATCGCTCTTGTGTGCCAGGCTGCCTAGAGGCAACGAAAAGCTGTCCTCTGTGGGAGGTGTATCGTCTGTGTCCTCTGTAACCCCCCAGCCACGCACCAGTTATGGCCTTAGCTGGTCTGGGTGCCACCCTGCTGTGAACATGGTTCCTCCTCCTCCATCTCATCCTCCTCATCCTCCACCTCGTCATCCTCCAGAACTGTGCCCTGGCTGGATAATAGTGTACCTGGCATTTGTGGGTGCAGGAACCCACTCTCAGAGCCATTTGTGAATGACTGTCCGGAAACCCTACGAAATGATCCCTCCTCCTCCTCCTGTGCCACATCCTCTTCCATCATCGCCAGGAGCGTTTTTTCAAGGAGGCATAGAAGTGGGATAGTAACGCTGAGAACGGCCGAAGTTACGCTGCAGCGCTGACAGGCAAGCAGCAGCAGGGTGAGAACGCTGAAAGTGCGCACAGACGGCCCGCACTTTATGCAGCAGCTCTGACATATCAGGGTAATTTTTAAGGAATCTCTACACCACCAAATTCAGCAAATGTGCCAGGCAAGGGATGTGCGTCAAACCGGCTAGTCCCAGAGCTGCTACGAGATTTTGCCCATTATCGCACACCACCAGGCCGGGCTTGAGGCTCACTGGCACCAACCACTCATCGGTCTGTTGTTCAAGGCCCGTCCACAGCTCCTGCGCGGTATGGGGTTTGTCCCCCAAACAGATAAGTTTTAAAGCTGTGCTGAAGTTGGTGGTGAAGGTGTTACGCTGACTGGATGAGGAGCCGGTAGAGGATGAGGAATCGGAGGAGGAGGAGGAAGTAACAGGAGGCAAACTGAAGCGCCCTGCAATCCTCGGTGGTGGAAGGACATGCGCCAAACTGCTATCCACCTCAGGCCCAGCTGCCACTGCATTTACCCAGTGTCCTTGGAGTCATTGCACACCTGACCAGTTAATCTGTCCTTGAGGCTGGTTTTAAAGTCAGTATAAAACTGAGTCTGCTTGTATAGAACCTACCATTAGCCATCTGGCTCCAGGAGAAGTATATGGTGGGTTCAGCATGCATGTTGGTACTTGCATCCCTGGATCCGATGAAAGCTGTAATGGCACCGGACGGGGTTACAAGCAAAGTGTACTTGGCTTGCATGCTGACCTGCATTCCCTGGATTTTATGTGGCTGTCATGGCCCATGAACAGGTAGGAACAAGAGTTAGGGACCACTCATGAGACAACCTTGACGCGGTGAGTGGCTTACTATGCTTTGGCCAAAATATAAACCAATGTCTCATCCAGCATGGAGGGCAGAGTGCTGGATGTAGTGTGCGATCACATTTGCATTTTCCGTTTGTATATGTATTTCGCCATAGTGATGTGCACCTGCAGGCAGGTTGTGCTGACCCAACCCCTTATTTTTTTCTTTGTAGTATATATTGGAGGCGTGGCGATCTCCTTGGAGTCATTGCACACCTGACCAGTTAATCTGTCCTTGAGGCTGGTTTTAAAGTCAGTATAAAACTGAGTCTGCTTGTATAGAACCTACCATTAGCCATCTGGCTCCAGGAGAAGTATATGGTGGGTTCAGCATGCATGTTGGTACTTGCATCCCTGGATCCGATGAAAGCTGTAATGGCACCGGACGGGGTTACAAGCAAAGTGTACTTGGCTTGCATGCTGACCTGCATTCCCTGGATTTTATGTGGCTGTCATGGCCCATGAACAGGTAGGAACAAGAGTTAGGGACCACTCATGAGACAACCTTGACGCGGTGAGTGGCTTACTATGCTTTGGCCAAAATATAAACCAATGTCTCATCCAGCATGGAGGGCAGAGTGCTGGATGTAGTGTGCGATCACATTTGCATTTTCCGTTTGTATATGTATTTCGCCATAGTGATGTGCACCTGCAGGCAGGTTGTGCTGACCCAACCCCTTATTATTTTTTTCTTTGTAGTATATATTGGAGGCGTGGCGATCTCCTTGGAGTCATTGCACACCTGACCAGTTAATCTGTCCTTGAGGCTGGTTTTAAAGTCAGTATAAAACTGAGTCTGCTTGTATAGAACCTACCATTAGCCATCTGGCTCCAGGAGAAGTATATGGTGGGTTCAGCATGCATGTTGGTACTTGCATCCCTGGATCCGATGAAAGCTGTAATGGCACCGGACGGGGTTACAAGCAAAGTGTACTTGGCTTGCATGCTGACCTGCATTCCCTGGATTTTATGTGGCTGTCATGGCCCATGAACAGGTAGGAACAAGAGTTAGGGACCACTCATGAGACAACCTTGACGCGGTGAGTGGCTTACTATGCTTTGGCCAAAATATAAACCAATGTCTCATCCAGCATGGAGGGCAGAGTGCTGGATGTAGTGTGCGATCACATTTGCATTTTCCGTTTGTATATGTATTTCGCCATAGTGATGTGCACCTGCAGGCAGGTTGTGCTGACCCAACCCCTTATTTTTTTCTTTGTAGTATATATTGGAGGCGTGGCGATCTCCTTGGAGTCATTGCACACCTGACCAGTTAATCTGTCCTTGAGGCTGGTTTTAAAGTCAGTATAAAACTGAGTCTGCTTGTATAGAACCTACCATTAGCCATCTGGCTCCAGGAGAAGTATATGGTGGGTTCAGCATGCATGTTGGTACTTGCATCCCTGGATCCGATGAAAGCTGTAATGGCACCGGACGGGGTTACAAGCAAAGTGTACTTGGCTTGCATGCTGACCTGCATTCCCTGGATTTTATGTGGCTGTCATGGCCCATGAACAGGTAGGAACAAGAGTTAGGGACCACTCATGAGACAACCTTGATGCGGTGAGTGGCTTACTATGCTTTGGCCAAAATATAAACCAATGTCTCATCCAGCATGGAGGGCAGAGTGCTGGATGTAGTGTGCGATCACATTTGCATTTTCCGTTTGTATATGTATTTTGCCATAGTGATGCGCACCTGCAGGCAGGTTGAGCTGACCCAACCCCTTATTATTTTTTTCTTTGTAGTATATATTGGAGGCGTGGCGATCTCCTTGGAGTCATTGCACACCTGACCAGTTAATCTGTCCTTGAGGCTGGTTTTAAAGTCAGTATAAAACTGAGTCTGCTTGTATAGAACCTACCATTAGCCATCTGGCTCCAGGAGAAGTATATGGTGGGTTCAGCATGCATGTTGGTACTTGCATCCCTGGATCCGATGAAAGCTGTAATGGCACCGGACGGGGTTACAAGCAAAGTGTACTTGGCTTGCATGCTGACCTGCATTCCCTGGATTTTATGTGGCTGTCATGGCCCATGAACAGGTAGGAACAAGAGTTAGGGACCACTCATGAGACAACCTTGACGCGGTGAGTGGCTTACTATGCTTTGGCCAAAATATAAACCAATGTCTCATCCAGCATGGAGGGCAGAGTGCTGGATGTAGTGTGCGATCACATTTGCATTTTCCGTTTGTATATGTATTTTGCCATAGTGATGTGCACCTGCAGGCAGGTTGTGCTGACCCAACCCCTTATTATTTTTTTCTTTGTAGTATATATTGGAGGCGTGGCGATCTCCTTGGAGTCATTGCACACCTGACCAGTTAATCTGTCCTTGAGGCTGGTTTTAAAGTCAGTATAAAACTGAGTCTGCTTGTATAGAACCTACCATTAGCCATCTGGCTCCAGGAGAAGTATATGGTGGGTTCAGCATGCATGTTGGTACTTGCATCCCTGGATCCGATGAAAGCTGTAATGGCACCGGACGGGGTTACAAGCAAAGTGTACTTGGCTTGCATGCTGACCTGCATTCCCTGGATTTTATGTGGCTGTCATGGCCCATGAACAGGTAGGAACAAGAGTTAGGGACCACTCATGAGACAACCTTGACGCGGTGAGTGGCTTACTATGCTTTGGCCAAAATATAAACCAATGTCTCATCCAGCATGGAGGGCAGAGTGCTGGATGTAGTGTGCGATCACATTTGCATTTTCCGTTTGTATATGTATTTTGCCATAGTGATGCGCACCTGCAGGCAGGTTGTGCTGACCCAACCCCTTATTATTTTTTTCTTTGTAGTATATATTGGAGGCGTGGCGATCTCCTTGGAGTCATTGCACACCTGACCAGTTAATCTGTCCTTGAGGCTGGTTTTAAAGTCAGTATAAAACTGAGTCTGCTTGTATAGAACCTACCATTAGCCATCTGGCTCCAGGAGAAGTATATGGTGGGTTCAGCATGCATGTTGGTACTTGCATCCCTGGATCCGATGAAAGCTGTAATGGCACCGGACGGGGTTACAAGCAAAGTGTACTTGGCTTGCATGCTGACCTGCATTCCCTGGATTTTATGTGGCTGTCATGGCCCATGAACAGGTAGGAACAAGAGTTAGGGACCACTCATGAGACAACCTTGACGCGGTGAGTGGCTTACTATGCTTTGGCCAAAATATAAACCAATGTCTCATCCAGCATGGAGGGCAGAGTGCTGGATGTAGTGTGCGATCACATTTGCATTTTCCGTTTGTATAATTTTTAAGGAATCTCTACACCACCAAATTCAGCAAATGTGCCAGGCAAGGGATGTGCGTCAAACCGGCTAGTCCCAGAGCTGCTACGAGATTTTGCCCATTATCGCACACCACCAGGCCGGGCTTGAGGCTCACTGGCACCAACCACTCATCGGTCTGTTGTTCAAGGCCCGTCCACAGCTCCTGCGCGGTATGGGGTTTGTCCCCCAAACAGATAAGTTTTAAAGCTGTGCTGAAGTTGGTGGTGAAGGTGTTACGCTGACTGGATGAGGAGCCGGTAGAGGATGAGGAATCGGAGGAGGAGGAGGAAGTAACAGGAGGCAAACTGAAGCGCCCTGCAATCCTCGGTGGTGGAAGGACATGCGCCAAACTGCTATCCACCTCAGGCCCAGCTGCCACTGCATTTACCCAGTGTGCTGTTATGGAGATATAACTTCCCTGACCGTGCTTACTGGTCGACGTATCCGTAGTGAGGTGCACCTTGCCACAGATGGCGTTGCACAGTGCTCATCTGATTTTGTTCCCCACTTGGTTGTGCAGGGAAGGGATGGCTCGCCTGGAAAAGTTGTGGCGGCTGGGCACGACGTACTGTTGGACAGCCACCGCCATAAGGCCTTTAAAACTATCCGTCTCCACCAGACGGAAAGACAGTATTTCAAAGTCCAGTAATTTAGAAATGCTGGCATTCAGGGCTAGGGATCGCGGGTGGGTAGGGGGGTACTTCCTCTTCGTCTCCAGTGTTTGGGAGATGGAGAGCTGAACGCTTCCGTTGGACATTGTGGAGATGCTTGGTTACCCAGGTGGTGGTGTTGCTGGCAGATCCTCTGTTTGCGGGGTGGCAGGTAGCACTGTCACTCCAGAGGTGGATGAAGAGGCCGAGACTGCAGCAGAAGAGGAAGCAGGAGGAGCCAGAGATCTTTCTTGGTTTTTGAGGTGTCTACTCCACTGCTGCTCGTGCTTTGCACTTAAATTGCCTGGTCATGCAGGTTGTGCTCAGGTTGAGAACGTTTATGTCTCGCTTCAGGCTCTGATTGCACAGCGTGCAAACCACTCGTGTCTTGTCGTCAGCACATTGTCTGAAGAACTGCCACGCCAGGGAACTCCTTGGAGCTGGCTTTGGTGTGCTCGGTCCCTTGCTGCGGTGGGCAGTAGCAGGCGTACTGTCTAGGGGACGGCTGCTCCACTTTTGCACCCTGCTCCCTCCTCTGCTGTGCTGGTGGCTCTGTGCGACCACCGCCTCTTCCTCCGAACTACACAGGTCACTCGCATGACCTTGATTCCATGTGGGGTCGAGGACCTCATCGTCCTCCACATCATCTTCCGCTGAGTCTTCACCCCTGCCCTCCTTGTCAGTCTGCACACTTTCGAAAGCCCCAGCAGTTGGCACCTGTGTTTCGTCATCATCCGAGACGTGCTGCGATGGTCCTCCCATGTACTCATCTTGAAACATAAGTGGTTGGAGCATCGGTGCACTCAATCTCTTCCACTTCTGGGGCAGGGATAGGTGGATGGCTCTGGGAAACCCTGCTAACAGAGTCATCAAAAAGCAGAAGAGACTGCTGCATGACTTGGGGCTCAGACTGCTTGGCTGATTTGCTAGGGGGTGAGGTGAAAGACTGATAGACATCGGCGGCACGTGCCAACTCTGATATTTCAGCAGGAGACTGTGTGGGAGACAATGTGAAGGAACTGGAGGCACTGTCAGCAACCCAATCTACTATCGCCTAAACTTGTTCTGGCCTCACCATTCGTAGAGCCACATTAGGCCCGACCAAATACCGCTGCAGGTTCTGTCGCCTACTCGCACCTAAAGGAAGGGGTTTTACTTGTTCGTGTAGCTGGCACAGATTGACCACATTCTCTCCCTGCAACAGGAGCTCCACCAGCAGCACCACGACATGGCCACGTCACTTATTTGACGCTCTCCTCATATTTCTCAAATTTAGGATCTTGCCCTAAATGGGTGTTTAATTAATAGCAGAATAGAACGACAGTATGTAAAGATTGTATCTCACACATACAGATGCAGACTAGGCCGCAATTAAAGTTTTTCCCCAAAAAGGGTGTTTTATTAATAGAAGAATATAACCACATTATCTAAAGTGTGTATCTCAAAAGGTACTGATCCAGACTAGGCCGCAATTAAAAGTTTTTGGCCCAAAATGGGTGTTTTATTAATAGAAGAATATAACCACAGTATCTAAAGAGTGTATCTCACACGCCCTGATCCAGACTAGGCCGCAATTACAGATTTTTGCCCAAAATGGCTGTTTTTCAAATTATTGAATACAACCACAGTATCTAAAGGGTGTATCTCACACGCCCAGATCCAGACTAGGCCACAATTACAGATTTTTGCCCAAAATGGGTGTTTTTCAAATAACTGAATATGACCACATTATCTAAAGGGTGTATCTCACACGCCCTGATCCAGACTAGGTCGCAATAAAAAATTGTTGCCAAAAATGGCTGTTTTTCAAATTATTGAATACAACCACAGTATCTAAAGGGTGTATCACACAAGCCCTAAACCAGAATAGGCCGCAATTAAAGTTTTTTTCCAAAAATGGCTGTTTTTCAAATTATTGAATAGAACCACAGTATCTAAAGGGTGTATCTTACACGTACAGATGCAAACTAGGCCGCAAATAAAGATTTTTGCCCAAAATAACTGTTTTTCAAATTATTGAATACAACCACAGTATCTAAAGGGTGTATCACACAAGCCCTAAACCAGAATAGGCCGCAATTAAAGTTTTTTGCCAAAAATGGCTGTTTTTCAAATTATTGAATAGAACCACAGTATCTAAAGGGTGTATCTCACACGTACAGATGCAGACTAGGCCGCAAATAAAGATTTTTGCCCAAAATGGCTATTTTTCTAATTATTGAATACAACCACAGTATCTAAAGGGTGTATCACACAAGCCCTAAACCAGAATAGGCCGCAATTAAAGTTTTTTGCCAAAAATGGCTGTTTTTCAAATTATTGAATAGAACCACAGTATATAAAGAGTGTATCTCACACGCCCAGATCCAGACTAGGCCGCAATTAAAGATTTTTGCCCAAAATGGCTGTTTTTCAAATTATTGAATAGAACCACAGTATCTAAAGGGTGTATCTCACACATACAGATGCAGACTAGGCCGCAAATAAAGATTTTTGCTCAAAATGGGTGTTTTTCAAATAACTAATATAACCACAGTATCTAAAGGGTGTATCTCACACACCCTGATCCAGACTAGGCCGCAATTAAAGATTTTTGCCTAAAATGGGTGTTTTTCAAATAACTGAATATAACCACAGTATCTAAAGGGTGTATATCAAACGCCCTGATCCAGACTAGGCAGCAATTAAAGTTTTTTTGCAAAAAATGGCTGCATTTCAAATTATTAAATACAACAACAGTATCTAAAGTGTGTATCTCACACATACTGACCAGGCTAGGCCGGAATTTAAGTTTTGTGCACAAAATGGCTGTTTTCAAAATAATTGAATATAACCACAGTATCTAAAGTGTGTATCTCACAATGACATATGCAGCAAAGGCTGCAAAATTATTTTTTTTGCCCAAAACGGATTTTTGTTTAATAACTGAATATGACAGCAGTATATAACCCTTTAATTTTCTCACGTGCTGATGCTGCAAGGGCTGTAAAATTGTATTTTATGCCCAAAAAGGGTGTTTTATTAATAGAAGAATATAACCACAGTATCTAAAGGGTGTATCTCACACGTACAGATGCAGACTAGGCAGCAATTAAAGATTTTTGCCCAAAATGTTTTTTTTTTAAATAACTGAATATAACTACAGTATGTAAAGGGTGTATCTCACACGCCCTGATCCAGACTAGGCCACAATTAAGGTTTTTGTCCAAAAATGGCTGTTTTTCAAATTATTGACTAGAACCACAGTATCTAAAGGGTGTATCTCTCACGTACTCATCCAGACTAGACTGGAAATAAAATGTTGTGCACAAAATGGCTGTTTTTCAAATAACTGAATATAACCACAGTATCTAAAGTGTGTATCTAACAATGACATATGCAGCAAAGGCTGCAAAATTAACTTTTTTGCCCAAAACGGGTTTTTATTTAATAACTTAATATATGAAAGCAGTATATAGCCTTTGAATTTCCCACGTCTGATGCTGCAAGGGTGGTAAAATTGTGTATTTTGCCCAAAAAGGGTGTTTTATTAATAGAAGAATATAACCACAGTATCTAAAGGGTGTATCTCACACATACAGATGCAGACTAGGCCGCAATTAAAGATTTCTGCCCATAATGTTTTTTTTTTTCAAATAACTGAATATAACCACAGTATCTAAAGGGTGCATCTCACACACCCTGATCCAGACTAGGCCGCAATTAAAGTTTTTGGCCAAAAATGGCTGCATTTCAAATTATTGAATACAACAACAGTATCTAAAGTGTGTATCTCACACATACTGACCAGGCTAGGCCGGAATTTAAGTTTTGTGCACAAAATGGCTGTTTTCAAAATAATTAAATATAACCACTAGAGTTGAGCGAACACCTGGATGTTCGGGTTCGAGAAGTTCGGCCGAACTTCCCGGAAATGTTCGGGTTCGGGATCCGAACCCGATCCGAACTTCGTCCCGAACCCGAACCCCATTGAAGTCAATGGGGACTCGAACTTTTCGGCACTAAAAAGGCTGTAAAACAGCCCAGGAAAGAGCTAGAGGGCTGCAAAAGGCAGCAACATGTAGGTAAATCCCCTGCAAACAAATGTGGATAGGGAAATGAATTAAAATAAAAAAAAAAATTAAAAAAATGACCCAATATCAATTGGACAGAGGTCCCATAGCAGAGAATCTGGTTTCACGTCAGCAGAGAATCAGTCTCTTCACGCCATAGCAAAGAATCTGGCTTCATGTCAGCACAGAATCAGTCTCTTCATGCCATAGCAGAGAATCTGGCTTCATGTCAGCACAGAATCTGTCTTCATGTCATAGCAGAGAATCAGGCTTCACGTCACCCACCACTGGAACAGGCCACTGTCACACATTTAGGCCCCGGCACCCAGACAGAGGAGAGCGGTCCCGTAACAGAGAATCTGGCCTTATGTCAGCGCAGAATCTGTCTTCATGTCATAGCAGAGAATCAAGCTTCACGTCACCCACCACTGGAACAGGCCACTGTCACACATTTAGGCCCAGGCACCCAGTCAGAGGAGAGAGGTCCCGTAACAGAGAATCTGGCTTGATGTCAGCACAGAATCTGTCTTCATGTCATAGCAGAGAATCAGGCTTCATGTCACCCACCACTGGAACAGGCCACTGTCACACATTTAGGCCCAGGCACCCAGGCAGAGGAGAGAGGTCCCGTAACAGAGAATCTGGCCTTATGTCAGCGCAGAATCAGTCTTCATGTCATAGCAGAGAATCAGGCTTCACGTCACCCACCACTGGAACAGGCCACTGTCACACATTTAGGCCCCGTCACCCAGACAGAGGAGAGCGGTCCCGTAACAGAGAATCTGGCCTTATGTCAGCGCAGAATCTGTATTCATGTCATAGCAGAGAATCAGGCTTCACGTCACCCACCACTGGAACAGGCCACTGTCACACATTTAGGCCCAGGCACCCAGGCAGAGGAGAGAGGTCCCGTAACAGAGAATCTGGCCTGATGTCAGCACAGAATCTGTCTTCATGTCATAGCAGAGAATCAGGCTTCACGTCACCCACCACTGGAACAGGCCACTGTCACACATTTAGGCCCAGGCACCCAGTCAGAGGAGAGAGGTCCCGTAACAGAGAATCTGGCCTTATGTCAACACAGAATCTGTCTTCATGTCATAGCAGAGAATCAGGCTTCACGTCACCCACCACTGGAACAGGCCACTGTCACACATTTAGGCCCAGGCACCCAGGCAGAGGAGAGAGGTCCCGTAACAGAGAATCTGGCCTTATGTCAGCACAGGATCTGTCTTTATGTCATAGCAGAGAATCAGGCTTCACGTCACCCACCACTGGAACAAGCCACTGTCACATATTTAGGCCCCGGCACCCAGACAGAGGAGAGAGGTCCCGTAACAGAGAATCTGGCCTTATGTCAGCGCAGAATCTGTATTCATGTCATAGCAGAGAATCAGGCTTCACGTCACCCACCACTGGAACAGGCCACTTTCACATATTTAGGCCCAGGCACCCAGGCAGAGGAGAGAGGTCCCGTAACAGAGAATCTGGCCTTATGTCAGCGCAGAATCTGTATTCATGTCATAGCAGAGAATCAGGCTTCACGTCACCCACCACTGGAACAGGCCACTGTCACACATTTAGGCCCAGGTACCCAGGCAGAGGAGAGAGGTCCCGTAACAGAGAATCTGGCCTGATGTCAGCGCAGAATCTGTCTTCATGTCATAGCAGAGAATCAGGCTTCACGTCACCCACCACTGGAACAGGCCACTGTCACACATTTAGGCCCAGGCACCCAGGCAGAGGAGAGAGGTCCCGTAACAGAGAATCTGGCCTGATGTCAGCATAGAATCTGTCTTCATGTCATAGCAGAGAATCAGGCTTCACGTCACCCACCACTGGAACAGGCCACTGTCACATATTTAGGCCCAGGCACCCAGGCAGAGGAGAGAGGTCGCGTAACAGAGAAACTGGCTTCATGTCAGCACAGAATAAGTCTTCATGTCATAGCAGAGAATCAGGCTTCACGTCACCCACCACTGGAACAGGCCACTGTCACACATTTAGGCCCCGGCACCCAGACAGAGGAGAGGTTCATTCAACTTTGGGTTGCCCCGCAATATAATGGTAAAATGAAATTAAAAATAGTATTGAATGAGGAAGTGCCCTGGAGTAGAATAATATATTGTTAAGGGGAGGTAGTTAATATCTAATCTGCACAAGGGATGGACAGGTCCTGTGGGATCCATGCCTGGTTCATTTTTATGAACGTCAGCTTGTCCACATTGGCTGTAGACAGGCGGCTGCGTTTGTCTGTAATGACGCCCCCTGCCGTGCTGAATACACGTTCAGACAAAACGCTGGCCGCCGGGCAGGCCAGCACCTCCAAGGCATAAAAGGCTAGCTCTGGCCACGTGGACAATTTGGAGACCCAGAACTTGAATGGGGCCGAACCATCAGTCAGTACGTGGAGGGGTGTGCACAGGTACTGTTCCACCATGTTAGTGAAATGTTGCCTCCTGCTAACACGTTCCGTATCAGGTGGTGGTGCACTTAGCTGTGGCGTGGTGACAAAACTTTTCCACATCTCTGCCATGCTAACCCTGCCCTCAGAGGAGCTGGCCGTGACACAGCTGCGTTGGCGACTTCTTGCTCCTCCTCTCCCTTCGCCTTGGGCTTCCACTTGTTCCCCTGTGACATTTGGGAATGCTCTCAGTAGCGCGTCTACCAACGTGCGTTTGTACTCGCGCATCTTCCTATCACGCTCCAGTGTAGGAAGTAAGGTGGGCACATTGTCTTTGTACCGGGGATCCAGCAAGGTGGCAACCCAGTAGTCCGCACACGTTAAAATGTGGGCAACTCTGCTGTCGTTGCGCAGGCACTGCAGCATGTAGTCGCTCATGTGTGCCAGGCTGCCCAGAGGTAAGGACAAGCTGTCCTCTGTGGGAGGCGTATCGTCATCGTCCTGTGTTTCCCCCCAGCCACGCACCAGTGATGGGCCCGAGCTGCTTTGGGTGCCACCCCGCTGTGAACATGCTTCATCCTCATCCTCCTCCACCTCCTCCTCATCCTCGTCCTCCTGTAGTGGGCCCTGTCTGGCCACATTTGTACCTGGCCTCTGCTGTTGCAAAAAACCTCCCTCTGAGTCACTTTGAAGAGACTGGCCTGAAAGTGCTAAAAATGACCCCTCTTCCTCCTCTTCCTCCTGGGCCACCTCCTCTTCCATCATCGCCCTAAGTGTTTTCTCAAGGAGACATAGAAGTGGTATTGTAACGCTGATAACGGCGTCATCGCCACTGGCCATGTTGGTGGAGTACTCGAAACAGCGCAACAGGGCACACAGGTCTCGCATGGAGGCCCAGTCATTGGTGGTGAAGTGTGTCTGATCCGCAGTGCGACTGACCCGTGCGTGCTGCAGCTGAAACTCCACTATGGCCTGCTGCTGCTCGCACAGTCTGTCCAGCATATGCAAGGTGGAATTCCACCTGGTGGGTACGTCGCATATGAGGCGGTGAGCGGGAAGGCCGAAGTTACGCTGTAGCGCAGACAGGCGAGCAGCGGCAGGGTGTGAACGCCGGAAGCGCGAACAGACGGCCCGCACTTTATGCAGCAGCTCTGACATGTCGGGTTAGTTGCGAATGAACTTCTGCACCACCAAATTCAGCACATGCGCCAGGCAAGGGATGTGCGTCAAACCGGCTAGTCCCAGAGCTGCAACGAGATTTCGCCCAATATCGCACACCACCAGGCCGAGCTTGAGGCTCACCGGCAGCAACCACTAATCGGTCTGTTGTTCTATACCCCGCCACAACTCCTGTGCGGTGTGGGGCCTGTCCCCCAAACATATGAGTTTCAGAATGGCCTGCTGACGTTTACCCCGGGCTGTGCTGAAGTTGGTGGTGAAGGTGTGTGGCTGACTGGATGAGCAGGTGGAAGAAGAGGAGGAGGAAGCTGAGTAGGAGGAGGAGGAGACAGGAGGCAAAGAATGTTGCCCTGCGATCCTTGGCGGCGGAAGGACGTGGGCCAAACAGCTCTCCGCCTGGGGCCCAGCCGCCACTACATTTACCCAGTGTGCAGTTAGGGAGATATAGCGTCCCTGGCCGTGCCTACTGGTCCACTTATCTGTGGTTAGGTGGACCTTGCCACAGATGGCGTTGCGCAGTGCACACTTGATTTTATCGGACACTTGTTTGTGCAGGGAAGGCACGGCTTTCTTGGAGAAGTAGTGGCGGCTGGGAACAACATACTGTGGGACAGCAAGTGACATGAGCTGTTTGAAGCTGTGTGTGTCCACCAGCCTAAATGACAGCATTTCATAGGCCAGTAGTTTAGAAATGCTGGCATTCAGGGCCAGGGATCGAGGGTGGCTAGGTGGGAATTTACGCTTTCTCTCAAATGTTTGTGAGATGGAGAGCTGAACGCTGCCGTGTGACATGGTTCAGATGCTTGGTGACGCAGGTGGTGGTGTTGGTGGTACATCCCATGTTTGCTGGGCGGCAGGTGCCAACGTTCCTCCAGAGGCAGAGGAAGAGGCCGAGGCGGCGGCAGCAGCAGCAGAAGAGGCCGAGGCAGCAGCAGAAGAGGCCGAGGCGGCAGCAGCAGAAGAGGCAGCAGGGGGAGCCTGAGTGACTTCCTTGTTTTTAAGGTGTTTACTCCACTGCAGTTCATGCTTTGCATGCAGGTGCCTGGTCATGCAGGTTGTGCTAAGGTTCAGAACGTTAATGCCTCGCTTCAGGCTCTGATGGCACAGCGTGCAAACCACTCGGGTCTTGTCGTCAGCACATTGTTTGAAGAAGTGCCATGCCAGGGAACTCCTTGAAGCTGCCTTTGGGGTGCTCGGTCCCAGATGGCGGCGGTCAGTAGCAGGCGAAGTCTCTTGGCGGCGGGTGTTCTGATTTTGCCCACTGCTCCCTCTTTTGCTACGCTGTTGGCTCGGTCTCACCACTGCCTCTTCCTCCGAACTGTGAAAGTCAGTGGCACGACCTTCATTCCATGTGGGTTCTAGGACCTCATCGTCCCCTGCATCGTCTTCCACCCAGTCTTGACCCCTGACCTCCTGTTCAGTCTGCACACTGCAGAAAGACGCAGCAGTTGGCACCTGTGTTTCGTCATCATCAGAGACGTGCTGAGGTGGTATTCCCATGTCCTCATCATCAGGAAAAATAAGTGGTTGTGCGTTAGTGCATTCTATCTCTTCCACCCCTGGGGAAGGGCTAGGTGGATGCCCTTGGGAAACCCTGGCAGCAGAGTCTTCAAACAGCATAAGAGACTGCTGCATAACTTGAGGCTCAGACAGTTTCCCTGATATGCATGGGGGTGATGTGACAGACCGATGGGCTTGGTTTTCATGCGCCATCTGTGCGCTTTCTGCAGAAGACTGGGTGGGAGATAATGTGAACGTGCTGGATCCACTGTCGGCCACCCAATTGACTAATGCCTGCACCTGCTCAGGCCTTACCATCCTTAGAACGGCATTGGGCCCCACCAAATATCGCTGTAAATTCTGCTGGCTACTGGGACCTGAGGTAGTTGGTTCACTAGGACGTGTGGCTGTGGCAGAACGGCCACGTCCTCTCCCAGCACCAGAGGGTACACTAACACCACCACGACCATGTCCACGTCCGCGTCCCTTATTAGATGTTTTCCTCATTGTTCCCGTTCACAACAATTTTGAGAATGGCAAATTTGGGAATGCTTTTTCAACCCAGAACAAAAAGTCTGCTTTTACGGTCACTACAAATAACTTGACCAGCTAAAACTGTGCAGATTTGGTTGAATAGAGATGTGAGACCTGTTTTTTTTTTGCGCTGTGTGACAGTTATAGGTTTAATCACAGAATGACACTTCTATCAGCACGCTAGCGTGTGTCTTAGGTTTTTCTGAATCACACTATCAATACCTTCAATGTAAGATTTTCTTTTTGGGATAGATTTCAAGTAGACCTCAAATACCAGAAACTAGTTATTTTCAGAATGGCAAATTTGGGAATGCTTTTTCAACCCAGAACAAAAAGTCTGCTTTTACGGTCACTACAAATAACTTGACCAGCTAAAACTGTGCAGATTTGGTTGAATAGAGATGTGAGACCTGTTTTTTTTTGCGCTGTGTGACAGTTATAGGTTTAATCACAGAATGACACTTCTATCAGCACGCTAGCGTGTGTCTTAGGTTTTTCTGAATCACACTATCAATACCTTCAATGTAAGATTTTCTTTTTGGGATAGATTTCAAGTAGGCCTCAAATACCACAAACTAGTTATTTTCAGAATGGCAAATTTGGGAATGCTTTTTCAACCCAGAACAAAAAGTCTGCTTTTACGGTCACTACAAATAACTTGACCAGCTAAAACTGTGCAGATTTGGTTGAATAGAGATGTGAGACCTGTTTTTTTTTGCGCTGTGTGACAGTTATAGGTTTAATAACAGAATGACACTTCTATCAGCACGCTAGCGTGTGTCTTAGGTTTTTCTGAATCACACTATCAATACCTTCAATGTAAGATTTTCTTTTTGGGATAGATTTCAAGTAGGCCTCAAATACCACAAACTAGTTATTTTCAGAATGGCAAATTTGGGAATGCTTTTTCAACCCAGAACAAAAAGTCTGCTTTTACGGTCACTACAAATAACTTGACCAGCTAAAACTGTGCAGATTTGGTTGAATAGAGATGTGAGACCTGTTTTTTTTTGCGCTGTGTGACAGTTATAGGTTTAATCACAGAATGACACTTCTATTAGCACGCTAGCGTGTGTCTTAGGTTTTTCTGAATCACACTATCAATACCTTCAATGTAAGATTTTCTTTTTGGGATAGATTTCAAGTAGGCCTCAAATACCACAAACTAGTAATTTTGAGAATGGCAAATTTGGGAATGCTTTTTCAACCCAGAACAAAAAGTCTGCTTTTACGGTCACTACAAATAACTTGACCAGCTAAAACTGTGCAGATTTGGTTGAATAGAGATGTGAGACCTGTTTTTTTTTTGCGCTGTGTGACAGTTATAGGTTTAATCACAGAATGACACTTCTATCAGCACGCTAGCGTGTGTCTTAGGTTTTTCTGAATCACACTATCAATACCTTCAATGTAAGATTTTCTTTTTGGGATAGATTTCAAGTAGGCCTCAAATACCACAAACTAGTTATTTTCAGAATGGCAAATTTGGGAATGCTTTTTCAACCCAGAACAAAAAGTCTGCTTTTACGGTCACTACAAATAACTTGACCAGCTAATACTGTGCAGATTTGGTTGAATAGAGATGTGAGACCTGTTTTTTTTTTGCGCTGTGTGACAGTTATAGGTTTAATCACAGAATGACACTTCTATCAGCACGCTAGCGTGTGTCTTAGGTTTTTCTGAATCACACTATCAATACCTTCAATGTAAGATTTTCTTTTTGGGATAGATTTCAAGTAGGCCTCAAATACCACAAACTAGTTATTTTCAGAATGGCAAATTTGGGAATGCTTTTTCAACCCAGAGCAAAAAGTCTGCTTTTACGGTCACTACAAATAACTTGACCAGCTAAAACTGTGCAGATTTGGTTGAATAGAAATGTCAGGTCTATTTTTTAGGCGCTGGGTGACAGGCTCAACTTGCCCCTGATGTAATATATGGCCAAAAAATAACCACACTGTTGATGGTTAAATGCACTTGGGTGACACAGGCTCAGCCTGCAGCTGATGTAGTATATGGCCAAAAAATAATCAGACTGTTGATGGTTAAATGCACTTGGGTGACACAGGCTCAGCCTGCACCTGATGTAGGATATAGCACAAAATAACCACACTATCGATGGTTAAATACACTTGGTGATAGCTCGTGCTGGCGCACCACAAGTCACAAAATGGCCGCCGATCACCCCAGAAAAAAAGTGATCTAAAAACGCTCTGGGCAGCCTCAAAAAAGTGAGCAAGTCAATAATAGCACTTCAATGATCCACAGCTGCAGATCGATCACAGAATCAAGTCTTTTGGAGGAGTTAATCTGCCTAATCTCGCCCTAACGTCGCAGCTGCAACCTCTCCCTATACTGATCATAGCAGAGTGACGTGCGGCGCTACGTGACTCCAGCTTAAATAGAGGCTGGGTCCTGGGTCACATGGTGCACTGGCCAATCACAGCCATGCCAATAGTAGGCATGGCTGTGATGGCCTCTTGGGCCAAGTAGTATGACGCTTGTTGATTGGCTGCTTTGCAGCCTTTCAAAAAGCGCCAAGAAAGCGCCGAACACCGAACCCGAACACAGACTTTTACGAAAATGTTCGGGTTCGGGTCCGTGTCACGGACACCCCAAAATTCGGTACGAACCCGAACTATACAGTTCGGGTTCGCTCATCCCTAATAACCACAGTATCTAAAGTGTGTATCTAACAATGACATATGCAGCAAAGGCTGCAAAATTAACTTTTTTGCCCAAAACGGGTTTTTGTTTAATAACTTAATATATGAAAGCAGTATATAGCCTTTGAATTTCCCACGTCTGATGCTGGTAAAATTGTGTATTTTGCCCAAAAAGGGTGTTTTATTAATAGAAGAATATAACCACAGTATCTAAAGGGTGTATCTCACACATACAGATGCAGACTAGGCCGCAATTAAAGATTTCTGCCCATAATGTTTTTTTTTTCTTCAAATAACTGAATATAACCACAGTATCTAAAGGGTGCATCTCACACACCCTGATCCAGACTAGGCCGCAATTAAAGTTTTTGGCCAAAAATGGCTGTTTTTCAAATTATTGAATACAACAACAGTATCTAAAGGGTGTATCTCGCACGTACAGATGCAGACTAGGCCGCAATTAAAGATTTTTTCCTAAAATGGGTGTTTTTCAAATAACTGAATATAACCACAGTATCTAAAGGGTGTATCTCACACGCCCTGATCCAGACTAGGCAGCAATTAAAGTTTTTTGCCAAAAATGGCTGTTTTTCAGATTATTGAATAAAACCACAGTATTTAAAGGTTGTATCTCACACGTACTGATCCAGATTAGGCCGGAATTTAAGTTTTGTGCACAAAATGGCTGTTTTCAAAATAACGGAATATAACCACAGTATCTAAAGTGTGTATCTCACAATGACATATGCAGCAAAGGCTGCAAAATTAACTTTTTTGCCCAAAACAGGTTTTTGTTTAATAACTGAATATGACAGCAGTATATAACCCTTGAATTTCACATGTGCTGATGCTGCAAGGGCTGTAAAATTTTGTTTTTTGCCCAAAAAGGGTGTTTTATTAATAGAAGTATATAACCACAGTATCTAAAGGGTGTATCTCACAATGACATATGCAGCAAAGGCTGCAAAATTTAGTTTTTGGCCCAAAATGGGTGTTTGTTTAATAACAGAATATGACAGCCGTATATAACCCTTGAATTTCACACAATCGGATGCAGCAATGGCTGTAAAATTGTGTATTTTGCCCAAAAAGGGTGTTTTATTAATAGAAGAATATAACCACAGTATCTAAAGTGTGTATCTCACACGTACAGATGCAGACTAGGCCGCAATTAAAGATTTTTGCCCAAAATGGGTGTTTTTCAAATAACTGAATATAACCACAGTATCTAAAGGGTGTATCTCACACACCCCCTGATCCAGACTAGGCCGCAATTAATTTTTTTTGCCAAAAATGGCTGTTTTTCAAATTATTGAATAGAACCACAGTATCTAAAGGGTGTATCTCACACGCCCTGATCCAGACTAGGCCGCAATTAAAGTGGGTGTTTGTTTAACCCCTTAGGGACACATGACGTACCGGTACGGCATGTTTCCTGAGTTCTTAAGAACCCATGACGTACCGGTACGTCATGGCTTTAAATCGCGATTCCGGCGCCGCGGGGGTTAATCGGAACGGGATGCCGGCTGAAATCATTCAGCCGGCATCCTGTAACAACGCCGGGGCGGGGTCATTTGACCCCCCCCGTATCGGCGATCGCAGAAAACCGCAGGTCAATTCAGACCTGCGGTTTGCTGCGTTTCCGGTCCATTCGAGTCTCCGGTGACCCGATGAACCGTAAAAAGACTGCGATCGGTGCCGTGATTACACACCACCAATCACAGTCCGAATATTTTAAGAGGCGGTGCTGGCCCTGGTGCTGAATGCTGCTGTCCAGGGTGCTGATTGGTGCAGGGGAAAGAGACGCAAGATTCAAAGTTCCTGCGCTCCTCTCTCCCCTCCTCTTCCTGTTCTACACGAGCACCCTGCAGCACCGTCCAGCACCAGCTCCTGAGTCCCCCTAATCGTAATCCATAACCCTCCTGCACCCATCGCCCTCCAGGTAGGTTAGGGTCAGTGAGGGAGAGGCACCGTTAGGCAGGGATAGAAGGGGAAAGTTATTTAGGGAAAAAAAAGCACTTTTATCTAAACTTCAGCTTTCAGAACCTAGACCCCCCTTGCCACTTGCCCCCCCACCACCAGCCCCCCCCTCACCACCAGCCCCCCCACCCAAAAAACGTGCGCTGACTGGCCGGCACTCTTAGCGTCCGGCCACTGTTAGCGCATCACCCGCCCCACCACTGGGGGTTGTACCGCTGATCAGCAAGTTTGAACTTTATATATTTTTTTTTTCCTAACACTTGCCCACTTTTTTTGCTTGGACTTTTTAGTACGCGAACACCCGTGCCCCCACACACACGCACATACAATAAAGGTTTACACACACGCACATACACACGCACACACACATACCCATGGCCCGCCGGATGTTCTCGTGGAGGAGGCATACGCCCAGATTGCCCTTGACTCAGAGAGCCCCAGTGAGGATGAGGATGACCCCCACGTTCCTTTTGTCATCCGCATCCTCCTCATCATCATCTGATGACGATGAGCCCCCAAGGCGGCGGAGACGCCGCCAGGCGGAGCCTGGGGCCCCACATGCTAGGGATCCTGTGGCCCACACTAGTACGAGCTGCCCTGGGGTTCATACTAGTTTCCCGGCCCACCAAATAAGCCCACCGGAGCCCCCTGCCGATGAACTTAGCTGGTGTCCCCCAGGAGACTTTGAGCCCGAGATTCCGGAATTTGCTGGCAATCCAGGAATCCAGATTCCCACAGTGGAGTTTACTGAAATGGACTTTTTTTGTTTTTTTTTCAGTAGACCATTTGTGAATCTGATGGTGGAGCAGACAAACCTGTACGCCCAACAGTTCGTTGCTCAGCACCCAGGCTAACTTTTGGCTAGACCCGGTGGCTGGACGCCGGTCAGTGCAGCCGAGATGAGGACATTTTGGGGCCTCGTGCTGCACATGGGTCTAGTGCAAAAACCCAGTGTCAGGCAATACTGGAGTGGGGACATCCTCTACCAGACCCCACTCTACAGTATGGTCATGACACGTCCCCGGTTTGAGGCCATCCGGAAATGTCTGCATTATTCCGATAATGCAGCATGTCCCCCCCGAGGTGATCCTGCCCATGACTGTCTGTATAAGATACGGCCGGTCCTCGATCACTTCGGGGCCAAATTTGAGCAGGCCTACGTACCTGGAAGGGAGGTCGCGGTTGATGAGTCTCTCGTTGCGTTCAAGGGGAGACTCAGTTTCCACCAATACATTCCCACAAAGCGGGCGAGGTAAATCAGGGTACACTTACAAATTTTGTGTGTACGAGGGGCGAGATTCCCGTATTCAACCCCCAGAATGTCCCCCCACTCTGGGTGTTAGCGGGAAACTCGTGTGGGACCTTATGTACCCACTGCTAGATAAGGGTTACCACCTTTACGTGGATAACTTTTATACTAGCATTCCCTTGTTCAGGTCCCTTGCCACCAGATCCACGTTCGCTTGTGGGACCGTGCGGAAAAATCAACGCGGCCTCCCTGACCACCCCCTCCAGGTACCTATCCCCAGGGGTGAGACCCGTGCCCTTACCAGTGGAAAACTGTTGCTGGTCAGGTATAAGGACAAGAGGGATGTCCTTAGGATGTCCACAATCCACGGTAACAGCACCACCCCTGTCTCTGTGCGGCAACAGTCCTCAAGCCCGATTGTATCGTCGACTACAATTGGTATATGGGAGGAGTTAATCTCTCTGATCAAGTCCTCAAGCCATATAATGCCATGCACAAAACCCGGGCATGGTACAAATAAGTTAACATTTGACCAAACCCCTCGGATGAACAGCGTTAAAAATATAAAATAAAAACGGTGCAGAAACACCCATTTTTGGGCAAAATTTCCATTTGAATCCTTTTTTCCGGTAATAAAGCAAGGGTTAACAGCCAAACAAAACTAAATTTTTATGGCCCTGATTCTGTAGTTTGCAGAAACACCCCATATGTGGTCGTAAATGGCTATATAGCCACACGGCAGGGCATAGAACGAAGGGAACTCCATATGGTTTCTGGAAGGCAGATTTTGATGGACTGTTTTTTTTTACACAATGTCCCATTAGAAGCCCCCCCTGATGTAGCCTAGACTAGAAACTCCAAAAAAGTGACCCCATCTAAGAAACTACACCCCTCAAGGTATTCAAAAGTTACTTTACAAACTTTGTTAACCCTTTAGGTGTTCCACAAAACTAAATAGCGATTGTAGAAACAATTTTAGAATTAAAATTTTTTGTTACCTTGCCTCAAAAAAGTGTAATATAGAGCAACCAAAAATCATATTTAAACGGAAAATGCAAATGTGATCGCACACTACATCCAGCACTCTGCCCTCCATGCTGGATGAGACATTGGTTTATATTTTGGCCAAAGCATAGTAAGCCACTCACCGCGTCAAGGCTGTCTCATGAGTGGTCCCTAACTCTTGTTCCTACCTGTTCATGGGCCATGACAGCCACATAAAATCCAGGGAATGCAGGTCAGCATGCAAGCCAAGTACACTTTGCTTGTAACCCCGTCCGGTGCCATTACAGCTTTCATCGGATCCAGGGATGCAAGTACCAACATGCATGCTGAACCCACCATATACTTCTCCTGGAGCCAGATGGCTAATGGTAGGTTCTATTCAAGCAGACTCAGTTTTATACTGACTTTAAAACCAGCCTCAAGGACAGATTAACTGGTCAGGTGTGCAATGACTCCAAGGAGATCGCCACGCCTCCAATATATACTACAAAGAAAAAAATAAGGGGTTGGGTCAGCACAACCTGCCTGTAGGTGCAGATCACTATGGCGAAATACATATACAAACGGAAAATGCAAATGTGATCGCACACTACATCCAGCACTCTGCCCTCCATGCTGGATGAGACATTGGTTTATATTTTGGCCAAAGCATAGTAAGCCACTCACCGCGTCAAGGCTGTCTCATGAGTGGTCCCTAACTCTTGTTCCTACCTGTTCATGGGCCATGACAGCCACATAAAATCCAGGGAATGCAGGTCAGCATGCAAGCCAAGTACACTTTGCTTGTAACCCCGTCCGGTGCCATTACAGCTTTCATCGGATCCAGGGATGCAAGTACCAACATGCATGCTGAACCCACCATATACTTCTCCTGGAGCCAAATGGCTAATGGTAGGTTCTATACAAGCAGACTCAGTTTTATACTGACTTTAAAACCAGCCTCAAGGACAGATTACCTGGTCAGGCGTGCAATGACTCCAAGGAGATCGCCACACCTCCAATATATACTACAAAGAAAAAAATAAGGGGTTGGGTCAGCACAACCTGCCTGTACGTGCAGATCGCTATGGCGAAATACATATACAAACGGAAAATGCAAATGTGATCGCACACTACATCCAGCACTCTGCCCTCCATGCTGGATGAGACATTGGTTTATATTTTGGCCAAAGCATAGTAAGCCACTCACCGCGTCAAGGCTGTCTCATGAGTGGTCCCTAACTCTTGTTCCTACCTGTTCATGGGCCATGACAGCCACATAAAATCCAGGGAATGCAGGTCAGCATGCAAGCCAAGTACACTTTGCTTGTAACCCCGTCCGGTGCCATTACAGCTTTCATCGGATCCAGGGATGCAAGTACCAACATGCATGCTGAACACACCATATACTTCTCCTGGAGCCAAATGGCTAATGGTAGGTTCTATACAAGCAGACTCAGTTTTATACTGACTTTAAAACCAGCCTCAAGGACAGATTAACTGGTCAGGTGTGCAATGACTCCAAGGAGATCGCCACACCTCCAATATATACTACAAAGAAAAAAATAAGGGGTTGGGTCAGCACAACCTGCCTGTAGGTGCAGATCGCTATGGTGAAATACATATACAAACGGAAAATGCAAATGTGATCGCACACTACATCCAGCACTCTGCCCTCCATGCTGGATGAGACATTGGTTTATATTTTGGCCAAAGCATAGTAAGCCACTCACCGCGTCAAGGCTGTCTCATGAGTGGTCCCTAACTCTTGTTCCTACCTGTTCATGGGCCATGACAGCCACATAAAATCCAGGGAATGCAGGTCAGCATGCAAGCCAAGTACACTTTGCTTGTAACCCCGTCCGGTGCCATTACAGCTTTCATCGGATCCAGGGATGCAAGTACCAACATGCATGCTGAACCCACCATATACTTCTCCTGGAGCCAAATGGCTAATGGTAGGTTCTATACAAGCAGACTCAGTTTTATACTGACTTTAAAACCAGCCTCAAGGACAGATTAACTGGTCAGGTGTGCAATGACTCCAAGGAGATCGCCACACCTCCAATATATACTACAAAGAAAAAAATAAGGGGTTGGGTCAGCACAACCTGCCTGTAGGTGCAGATCGCTATGGCGAAATACATATACAAACGGAAAATGCAAATGTGATCGCACACTACATCCAGCACTCTGCCCTCCATGCTGGATGAGACATTGGTTTATATTTTGGCCAAAGCATAGTAAGCCACTCACCGCGTCAAGGCTGTCTCATGAGTGGTCCCTAACTCTTGTTCCTACCTGTTCATGGGCCATGACAGCCACATAAAATCCAGGGAATGCAGGTCAGCAAAAATCATATTTACCCCTAAAATAGTCCCAAAACAACAACCACCTTATCCCGTAGTTTCCTAGATGGGGTCACTTTTATGGAGTTTCTACTCTAGGGGTGCATCAGGGGGCTTGAAAGGGTACATGGTGTGAATAAACCAGTCCAACAAAATCTGCCTTCCAAAAACCATATGGCGTTCCCCTTCTTCTATGTCCTGCATTTTAGCCAAATAGTAGTTTACGACCACAAATGGGGTGTTTCTGCAAACTACAGAATCAGGGCAACCCATATTGAGTTTTGTTTGGCTGTTATCCCTTACTTTATTGCTGGAAAAAATTGGTTAAAATGGAAAATTTTCCAAAAATTATAGAAATTTCTAAATTGGTTCTCCATCTGCCATTAACTCTTGTGGAACACCTAAAGAATTAACAAAGTTTGTAAACCCAGTTTTGAATACCTTGAGGGGTGTACTTTCTTAGATGGAGTCACTTTTTTGGAATTTCTATTCTAGGGGTGCAAGGGGGGGCTTGAAATGGGACATGGTATAAACAAAACCAGTCCTGCAAAAACTGCCTTCCAAAACCCATATGGCGTTCCCCTCTTTCTACGTCCTCCCGTTTGGCCAAACAGTAGTTTACGACCACATATGGGGTGTTTTTGCAAACTACAGAATCAGGGCAACCCATATTGAGTTTTGTTTGGCTGTTATGCCTTACTTTAATGCTGGAAAAAATGGGTTAAAATGGAAAATTTTCCAAAAAATAGAAATTTCTAAATTGGTTCTCCATCCGCCATTAACTCTTGTGGAACACCTAAAGAATTAACAAAGTTTGTAAACCCAGTTTTGAATACCTTGAGGGGTGTACTTTCTTAGATGGAGTCACTTTTTTGGAATTTCTATTCTAGGGGTGCAAGGGGGGGCTTGAAATGGGACATGGTATAAACAAAACCAGTCCTGCAAAATCTGCCTTCCAAAACCCATATGGCGTTCCCCTCTTTCTATGTCCTCCCGTTTGGCTAAACAGTAGTTTACGACCACATATGGGGTGTTTTTGCAAACTACAGAATCAGAGCAACCCATATTGAGTTTTGTTTGGCTGTTAAACCTTACTTTATTGCTGGAAAAAATGGGTTAAAATGGAAAACTTTCAAAATAATTTAAATTTCAAAATTGGTTCTCCATCTGCCATTAACTCTTGTGGAACACCTAAAGGGTTAACAAAGTTTGTAAACCCGGTTTTGAATACCTAGAGGGGTGTACTTTCTTAGATGGAGTCACTTTTTTGGAATTTCTTTTCTAGGGGTGCAAGGGGGGGCTTGAAATGGGACATGGTATAAACAAAACCAGTCCTGCAAAATCTGCCTTGCAAAAACCATATGGCGTTCCCCTTTTTCTATGTCCTCCCGTTTGGCCAAACAGTAGTTTACGACCACATATGGGGTGTTTCTGCAAGAAATCAGGGTAACTCATTTTGAGTTTTGTTTGGCAGTTAACCCTGTTTTTTTCCTGGAAAATTTTCCCAAAAATCTAAATTCTTAAATTTTATATCCATTTGCCATGAAGTCTTGTGGAAGACCTAAAGGGTTAACAAAGTTTGTAAAAACAGTTTTAAATACCTTGAGGGATGTAGTTTCTAGAATCGGGTCATTTTTGGGTGGTTTCTATTATGTAAGCCTCACAAAATGACTTCAAACCTGAACTGGTCCATAAAAAGTGGGATTTGGAAGATTTCTGAAGAATTTCAAAATTTGTTTCTAAACTTCTAAGCTATGTAACATCCCCAAAAAATAAAATATCATTCCCAAAATGATACAAACATGAAGTAGACATATGGGGAATGTAAAGTAATCACAATTTTTGGGGGTATTACTATGTATTACAGAAGTAGAGAAACTGATACTTTGAAATTTGCTAATTTTTCAAAATTTTTGCTAAATTTGGTATTCTTTTATGCAAAAAAATTTACTTTTTTGACCCAATTTTAGCAGTGTCATGAAGTACAATATGTGACGAAAAAACAATCTCAGAACGGCCTGGGTAAGTCAAAGCGTTTTAAAGTTATCAGCACTTAAAGTGACACTGGTCAGATTTGCAAAAAATGGCCAAGTCCTTAAGGTGAAATAGGGCTGAGTCCTTAAGGGGTTAATAACTGAATATGACAGCAGTATATAACTCTTGAATTTCACACGTGCTGATGCTGCAAGGGGTGTAAAATTGTGTATTTTGCCAAAAAAGGTTGTTTTTAAAAACCCAGAATATTATGGCTGTATTTCTAGCTTAAATTGCAGACTGAATAATCATGCAAAGGCACCAGATGTTGGATATTGCCAAAAATTGGTGTTTTTTCAAAGTCAGAAAATTATTTAAAAAAATTTAAAACTTGTTTTTAACAATCACAGATGCAGCAAGGGCTGCAATATTAAGTATTTTGCAAAAATAGTTTTTTTTTTTATAACAGAATATGAAATCTGTATATAACGATTGAATTTCCCACGTGCAGATGCATCTAGGGCTATAAAATAGTGTATTTTGCACAAAAAGGGTGTTATTAAAAACCCAGCAAATTATTGCTGTATTTCTAGTTTAAATTGCACACTGACTAAGGCCTCATGCACACGACCGTTGTGTGCACCCGTGGCCGTTGTCCCGTTTAAAGTGATTTTCTGCGGTCCCACTGACTTTTAATGGGTCAGTTGAAAACTCGGCTAATGCACTGTTTGTCACCCGCGCTCGTGATCCGTGTTTCCAGCCCGTCAAAAAAATATAACCTGTCCTATTTTTTTCAAGTCAATGGGACCGTGAAAAACGCGGTTGCACACCTGATTGACATCCGCGTCCGCGCTCGTTTTATTTCTAACTTTTGCCATGGCCAAACTGTCTGGCAAAACTTGTGCCAATAAAATAAAATAAGAATATATACAGGAAATTTAAGGTCACAGGTTATGCAAATTGCTAGCCACCTGTGCCTACAAGCTTGTGTGTGGTGAGGCAGCCATTTCAGCTTCTTTTCAGCCACCATGCCGCGATGGAATGTGGAGAGACCTATTACTCTGGTCCAGGAGAGGCCCGAGCTCTGGGATACCAGAGCCAATTCCTATTTGGACCGTGGGAAAAAAGATGCTGCGTGGGAGCAAGTGGCTCGTAACATGAGGAAGAGCGAATGGGCCAAAGCAGATAGCCGAGGCCGGGCCGAATTAGGTAAGTGATAGCAATGTAGTTGTGCTGTCCTTTCCCTCTGTGTGGCAAAATGATGTAGTTTTAAATTTCCTGAGGTCACAATAGTGTTTATTTTGTGGTCCAGCTTCATTTTGCATAAAGGCCTGTACATGGTTTTTTAATGAGTCGTGCAATAAATACCATACCCCACCTTTTCGAACTTTAAATGGCTGTCCCTCCCTTTGCTACAGCATATAGTACTCATGTCTAATCACATGTCTGGGCACTTTTTTTGGGGTGACACATGTGTCCTTGTAATTGAGCATCGTACAGTTGTGACCTTCACATATTGTAAAGTATTTTAGTCAAAATGGCTTGCACGACTAGTCTCCACCATCTTTTACTTCTTCATTAGTATCCACACACCTGCAGGACTGTACCATGTGCTGTTTAATCTGTCCAATGAGGAGAATTTTGTGCTTTGACTTCTTTAATTAAATTTTTTTTTTTAAATACTATTTGTATGTATTTTCGGAATATTAATTATTTTTTTCAAATCTGTCTATTATGTCATTTCTTAACAGTTAAACAAACCAAAACAAGATGGGCGAGTTGCCGGGACCAATTCCGGAGGGAGGTAACCAGCAAAGGCCGGAGTGGGGAGGGATCATCACGTAAACAGCCATATATTTATACTGCACAGTTGCAGTTTTTGAGGCCAGTTATGGATTTGAGGCCGTAAGTATTTTTAATGTTTTTTAATCTTTTAAATTTTTGTTAAAACTTAGGTTAGAATCTGGGTGAGCAAAAGTGTACAAGAAAGTAATGGGTTGTGTTGTGTTGTACTATTGAGGACCTATCCTTTCAGTAGGTCAGGCATGTCAAAACTGACTCCATCCAGCTCTTTCCAAACTGAAACTCCCAGCATGCCAGAATAGCTGTAAGCTAACCAGTCCTGCTGGGAGTTGTAGTTGTGCAACAGCTGGCGGACAACAGTTTGTACATGCCTGGTGTTGTTTGTCTCCATCATTTATGTGGGGGAGTCACACCAGGCACCACCGCTGATGAGCTGTATGATGAGATGACACATGCAGTGCGCAGATAGCGCCTCCCCTCTCTGTTTTGGTCCTGTTGAAGCATTTTTTTGACGGTCACGGAACATAGATGTTTGCGATCTGATCTACAATAGAGAAGGGAGATGGCACGTGCGCACTGCACGCATTATCTCCTCATACAGTTGATCATCGTGTTTGACGGCTGTTGGTCACACACCAATATATTCTTTTGTAACTATCCTATGGATAGGTGTGAAATTTTTAAAGGTAGGGTAAACCCTCCTTTATTATGGGAGCCCTGAATAGTGTATCCATTTGTTATTTTTTGGGTTGTGGTAATATTTTTCCCATAGATATCTATTATTTTTTTTTAGAATGTTTTTGAATTTGATAGCCATTAGGTATTGTCATTGTCATTTATATAGGTTCAATGGTATACCACCAACCACAACATGGATTTGTTACATTGCTCATATAAAATGACAATAACCTAATCCTATGATAATGGATTATAATGATGTTACAACTACGCTTGACCAGCAGGATTAAAACTACTACTCCCACCATGGTCAAGTGTTGCCTGGTACATGTTCTTTCTTTGTAAATTATGTTCTACTAGGTTAACATTACATCCTGTATGTTTGGATGGTGGAAGCAGGCCACATACAGACGAGATGGCCTGAATATCAGCACTGGTTTTGGTCCTTGAATGAGTAATCCTCTTCTGAGGCTGTACAGCTCCAAACGCCAAACAATGTGTTCCAAATAGTGTTACATGAGGCCTTTCCAAGACTTGTTCCATCGTTAAATTTAAAATGTATTAATATTTTTATTTTCACTATTCACATAAAAGCTGTTATTCATTGTGTAAAATCAAATATCTGATGTATGCTGCCACTCCGTATATATATTGTATACACGCGGCTGTTTACACCTAATATAAATGATGTACTTTTGAAATGATGAAATCAAATGATCTAATTTCATTTTTTATTTTCTTTCAAATACAGTACTGTGGACAGTCTGGATGCCTCCGAAGATTCGGACACGCCTGGGAGTGAAACCCCTGTGGTTTTCTCCCCCGCCACAAGTCCCGCACCTACGCCACAAGAGGACCCAGAGGAATCGACACTGGCCCAGGCCCTCCTACCACTGGCCAGTCCACCACGACTTGTGCAGCCGCAGCCCAGACGTCGCCGCCAAGTCCCTCCCTCTACCTCTGGGCAAGAGAGTCGGGAAGTGATTGACGCACGCGTCATAGATTTTCTTGCCCAGAGGAGGAGTGATGGTTTGGAGGAGAAAATGCTAAGGGGACTAGGGCCGCTAATGAAGCAGGTCACTCCTGACAAACATCCGGAGGGCCTGGCTTCATTGGCCATAGTGATAAAAATGTTTAGTTGCCCTTACCATGGCGACATTCTAGGCAAAATTAATGCCTTGAAAATCGGCATTGAAAATGCAGGACAGCAGCAGCAACGAGGCCCCTATCAGCTGCCTCCCCAACCCACCCAAGGGCCTTCTTTCCCCCCACAACCACAATACATGCAACCTCAGGGCCCAATCCATCATGTGGTTGAGCCTCTTTTCCCGGGCAGTTTGCCAACTGTGGAACCACAACAGGGCCATGTACGGGCACGGTCCTCCTTTGCTCCTGGTTCTTTTACGCAGGACCTTTTGGATTTATAATTTTTTATATTTTATTATTTTATAGCGCTTGATATGTTTTTTGTTTGATGTTATCGACATTGCCTTTGGTGTTGTATTGGTGTTCCCAATATTTTATTTAAATTAGGATTGGGACAAAACTATTTGTCTGTTGTTTTTTTTGCACACTCCACACAACATTTTCAGGTAAAAAGCCATTGTAAAAAAAAAAAAACACACGCACTATAGCTCACAAAGCAAAACTTTATTGTGATGAACAACATCTTTAGTTTGGGATACTGTGATCCTGAGGTATTAGAAAAATTTTTGGACAAGATATGCCAAATATAAAGATGTTTTAGTCAATTTACAATTAGACAAAAACATCATTAATATTTAGTTAGATGCAGTTTAAAATATGTGATGTCCAAAAAATCTCAGCCCGCAAGCCCACATCAAGGGTCCTCATTATCTTGTGAGTCCCTACACTCAACTACAAACAATAATTTTTAGTAATCTATCTACAAAATAATAAACAACTAAAGAGCCCAGAAGATTTCAAAAACTGCCACGAATAGCGTCCCTCTGCCATGGCAAGGACCCCTCTGGGCTGTAAAAGTAGTCTGCATAGAGTTCCCGAACTGCAATGCCTGCAGTCCCAGGTCGTCTATGCAGGGTCCTTTCCAAACCCAAATCTGATGATGTAGGAAGATCTTCCATGTCAACAGAAGAGGAAGCCTCGTGAATCCTGGTGAAGTTGTGTAGAACAACACAAGCTTTAATCACCAGGGTAGCATTCTCCGGATCCATCTGTATGGATGACAAAAAATACCCTCCACTTGCTAGAGAGTATCCCGAAAGTGCACTCAACATACCGACGGGCACGAGTTAACCGGTAGTTGAATATATGCCTCCTGACATCCAAACCACGCTTTGGAAAGGGCCGCATAACATGTGGTGTCAATGCTAACCCTTCATCCGCCACGATGACAAATGGAGCCTGCGGACCTGCATATCCAGGCAGTCTTCTGGACTCGGGCAGGGCAAGCTGGTTGGCACGAAGCCGCTCACCCATTCTAGAAGCACTAAAGATGCGAGCATCCGCAGTGCTTCCATAGGCCCCGATATCAACCATTATAAACCGGTAATGACTGTCAGCAACAGCCATCAGCACTACCGAAAAATATTGTTTATAATTGAAGAGACGGGTCCCTGAGTGTGGCGGCTTCTTCACACGGATGTGCTTGCCATCCATTGCCCCGATGAAGTTTGGAAACTGTGCAGAATTTTGGAAGCCCTCAGCAATCCGAACCCAATCGTCCGCCTTGGGCTGCGGCATCACCGTCTCTCGGAGTTGCTGCCAGATGACCTGGCAAGTGTGACGTACAATTCGCGAGATCGTTGAGGTTCCTAAAAGAAACTCAAAATGCAGGGATGCAAAAGAGTTCCCAGTTGCAAGGAATCTGTTGAAAAAAAATAAAAAATCAGTCAGCAGCAAATCAAAGGGAACAACAGATTCATGATTCAAGTACAATGTTGTATACAATACATGATTGTAAACACCCTATGTCTAGTGGTGGGGAATCTATGGGACGGGTGCCAGAGGCAGCACTCAGGGACCTCTCTGTGGGCACCCACACCCTTTGAAAAGTGTATGGTTTACCAATAAACCTTAGAGTTTTCAAAACATTCATCAGCACAGGGCACACTATGAAAAGGACAGGCAGCACTGAATTTAAGCGGCCAATTATAGCAAAATGATAAAATGCAATGACGCTAAACTATATTGGACTATAGTATTCATGTTAAATTGGCATGTTGACATTTCGCATTAAAAACGTCGGATTTGGGTTGCAGTTTGGAAACTCAGTCTGAAAACGGCTCGCCATCACTGCCCTATGTCCTTTGTTGATTAAACCCAAAAATAGAAAAAAAATTGGTGTATATGAGCAAAACACTAACAGCTATTGGGGTGTGGGCAGTACTACCACAACTAAGTTACATCAACTGTGTATAGCCCTTTTAAAATGCTGAAAGTGATGTGCAAGTTCAAAATTATGTGAACATTATGCATGATGAGGACGTTAGCTGGAAATCTCAGGGGTTGGCAGCAGCACAATCCTACAAAATAGGGTACAAACCGGTATATAGACTTCAAACAGGGTGGTGCACGCAGATAGGGATCCTGACAGAGGGACCCAATTCTTACAGACACTACAAAAATACCCAGCACTCGCCAGTAATTGACGAAAAATGTTGATTTATTCACTCAGACAGGCAGGTTACAGCCTGCTGTAACCTGGCTGACTGACTGAATAAAACACAGTTTTTTACAAACTACTGGCGAATGCTGAGGATTATTGGAGTGTCTCTAGGACGTTAGATGAACACAAGTTTTAAATTTGCACAAAAAAAAAAAAAAAATTCAATATTGGGATGTTATGTGACATGGATTAACGGGTTACAAAACCAACCATAAAAAAAATATTAAAAAAAACATTATGCGCAAAGAAAGGTTACTTCAGCAAACAGTAGCACATGTCTAAAAGCAGACATTTTCTAGCACATGTTATCCCTGACAGAAGCAGGGCACATTACTGGTGAAACTTTAAATGTTAAATATTGCTTACCTCAACGTGACGATGAGCCTTTCCTCAGGAGAAATGCTGCGCCTCATATTGGTGTCCATGAAGGTAAGGACAGTACGTAGAGACGACAGCAAGCGATCAAAGGTAGACACTGACATCCGACAGAACGAAAAAAACTTCTCTGGATGCAGCCGCAGATCTTTGTAGAGGGAATGAAAGTGTCCTTTTCGGTAACGTTGTGAAACAATCGGATGGACCCAAAATCGTCGCCTTCTACTTGGTTCCTCATTCAACAAAGGAGTGCGCGGTCCCCATTGCCGAGAAACAAGCCAATGCAGTAAGACCTCTTCCTCTGAATCCGACATGGTGATACAGCAAAGAGAAGCAGCCAAATGAACCTCTGTACACTGTAAAGACTACAGAAAATGGCCACAAAAGCATACTCAGGTGACCTTCATTTATACCAGTATCCTGAGTGAAGTTATTAAAATTACATTTTTTTCACCATTCCTTGTTTTCTGACGGGCCGCAAAAAAAACGGACACACGGACACACGGAAGCACAAGGGAATGGGCATGGATCACGGAACAACGGAACCCCGTTTTGCGGAATGTTAAAAAATACTGTCGTGTGCATGAGGCTTAATCCAGATGTTGGATATTGCCAAAAAAGTGTGTTTTTCTACTAACAGAATATAAAAAGCTGTATATAACGCTTGAATGTCACACGTGCAGATGCATCAAGGGCTGTAAAATAGTGTATTTTGCCAAAAAGGGGTGTTTGTAAAAACCCAGAATATTATGGCTGTATTTCTAGCTTAAATGACTAATCCTGCAAATGCACCAGATGTTGTATATTGCCAAAAAAGGGTGTTTTTTTAAAACCAGATTATTATTGCAGTATTTCAAGCTTAGATTTGAATGTCACAAAAGCTCAGATGCTGTGCTGGTGCACTGAGCTTGCATAAAATGGCCGCCGCCGCCCACCTAACTAACAGACTGATAAAAGTAATTTTTTTCTGTCACTGGGCTCGAGGTAGGGTAAAAAGATTGTGCACTGCACCCACACAACTAAATGTATGTACGTAGATCGCTGAGATATATTGGAGTTCTGATCACAGATTCAGTCCTATTCTCTCCCTGAAATCACCAGCAGCATCCTCTCCCTACACTAGTAACAGCAGAGTGACGTGCAGCGCTACATGACTCCAGCTTATATAGGGCCTGGGTCACATGCTGCACTGGCCAATCACAGCCATGCCATTAGTAGGCATGGCTGTGATGGCTTCTAAGGTCACATAGTTAAGGCTTGGCTCCACTCTTCAGCGAGGATGAGCTACTAGAGGACAGTCAGTAGCCACTGCCCAGCCAAGATCTGGAGGAGACATCCGTAGCTTCCTCCGGTAGGCAGGCAAGTAGTGCTGAGGAGAGTGCCGTGGGTGGTGTTGCAATCAGTCAGGCTCCTTACCCAGAGACGGTTGAGGAGGATATCAGTGATGTGCAGACATTACTCAATGATGATGATGTATCTGATTGCACTTGGGAGCCGGGTGAAGAAGGGGCTTCATCATTATTGGGAGAAGAGGGTGGCAGCTTCCTCGTGAGGCAGAAGCGGAGCCAGCAAGTGTAGCCGGGAGTCGGCAGGGTGGCAGCAGTGGGAGGTCGGTAGCCAAACGTGCCCACGGTAGACCACCCACTTCGCGGGAGCCTACCTACTCAGGAAGTAGCGCTGCATGGGTTCACGGAGGCAATCAGTCTGTGCATAGTGTTGGGGGTAAAATCACCTACTTGGTGGTGTGGCAGTTTTTTGTTAAGCCGCCGGAGGAGGTGAACACGGCCATATGTAGAATCTGTGGGCAGAAGGTGAAGAGTGGCCAGGGTGCCAATGTTGGCACTACAGCCCTGCGTCAACATATGCAGCATTACCATAAAGTGGACTGGGAGAACTGTGGCTCCGATGTGGTGGTCCAGCCTGCAGCAGCAACCGCTGCATCACCCAGTGGCCTGCACCCAATTTCAGGCAGTCAAAGCTGCACCACCTCAGCCGAAGGTGGTCCTAATGCTCCTGCCCCTCGCCCTCCTGCTACTCCTAGTCAGTCATTCCGTCAGCAATCGATCACCGAAGCGATTGCCAAGAGACAACAGTATGCGTGCACTCAGCTGGTGCTGCAGTCTCTCCCTTTCCAAGTTGTGGACTCTCCACCTTTCAGAGAACTGATGGCTTGTGCCGAGCCGAGGTGGAGAGTCCCAAGCTGTCATTTCTTTGCCAAAAAGGCAGTAACAGCCCTGCACACACATGTAGAACAGAAGGTGGGCCAGTCCTTGAGCCTGTAGGTGTCTGCCAAAGTGCACGGCAGCGCCGACGTGTGGAGCTGTAACTACGGTTAGGGACAATACATGTCCTTTACGGCCCACTGGGTGAATGTGGTTCCTGAACAGCCACACCAGCAACTTGGCCACGCCGTTGGTCCTGCGATAATGTCCGCCTCTGCCTCCTCATCCTCCACTGTGTCCTCAGCCTCCACTGCAGGGACAATTCACAGTGATCCTCCAGCATATCACATGTGCAGGGAATTGCAGTGTCACGCTGTTCTGCACCTTGTTTGCCTGGGTGAACTGAGTCACACAGGGGAGGAACTGCTTCCATGTCCTTCATCAAGAAATTGAATCCTTGCTTTCTCCACGACAACTGAAAATCGGAACCATGGTGACTGACAACAGGAAGAACTTGTTGTCGGCGCAGGGCACACGTGTTCAATCTGGTTGTCAAGCGATTCCTGAAGTCTTCCACCCATCTGCAAGACATCCTAAAAATGGCCAGGAAACTTTGCATGCACTTCAGACAATCATACACCGCAAAGTACACCCTCCTTGAGCTGCAGCGACAGAACGGCATCCCCCAACATAGGCTGATATGCGATGTTTCCACCCGTTGGTATTCCACCCTCCATATGTTGGACCGACTGTACGAACAGAGAAAGGCCATAAACGATTTTGTGATGATCCAAGCGGACAAAAGTACTCCCCTGTGTAACTTTGATGTCAGCCAGTGGCAGCTCATGCATGACACCTGCCGATTGCTCAGGCCCTTTGAAGTCGCCAGGTCTACAGGATGAACAACGTTATTCCACTACATCATGTCCTGGAACAGATGCTGGTAAATCTGGCTGGTCAGGGGACTGGAGACGTGGCGCCTAGATCTCACGGCCACATGAGCCATGTGGGGGCTAAACTGGAGGAGAAGGACATTGTAACACAAGCAATGTGTAGCAAAATGGGTGGTATTTCTACACAGGTGACAGGAGAGGAGGAGCAGGATCTGCCAGAGGAGCTACAGGGCGATGAGGAAGACGAGGCAGAGGACCCAGACACACCGTGGCAGTATGCAGTGAAGATGGAGGTAGGGAGTCCCTCCGAGTCACTTGCACAAATGGCCTGATGCATGCTCACTTGCTTGGGTAGTGACAGCCGAATTGTCACCATTCGGCAGACGAATGACTTCTGGCTCTCCACCTTGCTAGACCCTCGCTACCGGTCCAAAATGGGGGACTTTTTTACACCCGCTGAGAGAGAGGACAAACTGAACTACTAAAGAGACATCCTATGTAGTCAGTTGGCCGCTGCCTATCTGCGCCATCGTCCATCCTCTGACCGGGGGGGGGCCCTCTGCACTCACGTTCCACTGCCATGGCTGCTGGGAAGGGGTGGGATGGCAGGAGCAGTACCAGCTCCATCAGCAGCAGCCTGAGTCTAGAGTCACTAATCAGAAGCTTTCTTCACCCGCATAGTGAAGAAACTACTCACCAGCAGCTAGACGTAGCGCAGAACCTGGACAAGCAGGTGGTGGTATAATTGGAGTGCGCCCTCCCAGCCGTCATTGAAGTTCCGCTGGACTACTGGGCAGCCAAACTGGATTTGTGCCTGCAACTGGCCGAGTTTGCCCTGGAAAAGCTGTTCTACCCGGCCTGTAGTGTGGGATCATAACGGGTGTTTAGTGCGGCAGGGGCCATAGTTACCCCAATAAGAACCCGCCTGTCAACCCAAAATGTGGAGAGAATGACCTTTGTCAAGATGAATCAGGCGTGAATCAGCCAGGATTTCCACCCACCAATACCTGATGCATCAGACTAGATCATCCATGGTGCCACACCAACACTTTGACAAAAGAGACCGGTTTCTTCTGGCTACCTGCCTCAGCTACTATTCTGATGCTGCCACCCGCCTGATTAAACACATCTGATGCTAAGTGCACCTTCTTTCACCCACCATCTTCATCGGGTACTGGTATTGCCACCCACCTTCACACTGTCACCTTGCCACTCTGTGGCCTCCTGATGCTGCCGCCACCTCTACAGTCTTTCATTTTGCCACTCTGTGGCTTCCTGATGCTGCCGCCACCTCCACACTCTGTCATTGTGCCACTCTGTGGCCTCCTGATGCTGCTGCTACTTCCTCTCTATTATTGTGCCACTCTGTGTCGCGTCCTGATGCTGCAGCCACCTCCACACTACGTCACCTTGCCATTCTGTGGTCTCCTCATGCTGCTGCCACCTCCACATAATTTTACCTTGTCACTCTGTGGCCTCCTGATGCTCCCGCCACCTCCACACTCTGTCATTGTACCACTCTGTGGCCTCCTGATGCTGCCGCCACCTCCACTCTCTGTCATTGTGCCACTCTGTGGCCTACTGATGCTGCCGCCACCTCCACACTCTATCATTGTGCCACTCTGTGGCTTCCTGATGCTGCCGCCACCTCCAGACTCTGTCATTGGGCTACTCTGTGGTCTACACATGCTGCTTCCACCTCACCACTATGTCACTTCATGACTGGGCCACTATTTAGCCTTTTTGGCTTGGCTGACATCATAATTTATTTGACCCTTCTTCTGGTCTGTCAGAAGGAAGGAAAAATGAGACGCACAAAGGATCCTCTCTGTGTAGCAGCTGTAAGACCTGTATGGTCCCATCAGAATTGGCTTATGATTTGGTAGCTAAAAGCAGGAGTGGGTACAAAACACAGAAGACTTGCAAATATTCCGTTCACATGTCATCTCTGTTTTGGATCCACTCCTGTTTTTTTGGGCATTAGCAATACTGATGGATTACTGACCAAATGCTGACTGAGTGAAGGCGGATGCTCCACAGACAGGATCCGTTTTTTGTGGGTTATTTTTCTGACGGATCAGAGGAAGGGCAAATTAATCAGTGATGTCAACACAAACTTACTGCTGACACCTCCTCCACTCTGTCAGGGAGGGCTCTACTTGTATAAGCGTTTAATAGAACAGGGTCTGTAGACATCTATGTGGAATTAGCCAATGACGGTGTAAAAGGAGTGCGCTTCTTCTTGGCGCTAACATCGACCTGTAAGGCTGAGTTCATACTTGAGTTATTTGGTCAGTTTTGGCCCCATGACTGCCCAAATAAATGATGTGTGCAATGATTTTAAGAGCGACGCCTGTCATCTGCATGTCATACGACTCAGTATTATTTCACTACCAAAGCAGACTCCCTATGTGTGTTACTGCAAGGCACAGTGTTCTACACCACTATAAAGGTTCTCTGAAGCCAGGAAATAGCAGTTTTTCAACAAAATTCGCCACGAATAAATTCGGATTGAATCAACTTTTTTCCCCAAAAATTGGAGAACCGGCAAATCATATATTTTTTTTATTCGCTCATCTCTACTTACAATCTATTGGTCCTTACCAAGAAACTGGGGGCTTCGGGCTTCCGGACAGTAATCTATACTATAGGGCGGGGGTAGGCAACCTCTGGCACTCCAGCTGTTGTGAAACTACAACTCCCAGCATGCATACTTCCTCTGCTCTTCTAAGAACTCCCATAGAAATGAATGGAGCATGCTGGGAATTGTAGTTTCCCAACAGCTGGAGTGCCAAAGGTTGCTGATCCCTGCTATAGGGCTACAATCTTGCACTTGATTACAGAACTATTAGCTCTGCATACGTAGCCAGCTTATGGCTTCCAGAAACTTCTAATAGGCACACAGTCCCTTATCCTTAAGCTTTCCCATAACACTCTTCACAATGCTAAAGATTCGGGTCTCCTTTGGGACTTGCCATCCTCTTTAATACCAGTTCGATCGGAACTTCCAATATTCTTTAGGTTTGTGGAGCAAATTGGCAATATTCTCAATAGGACAACTACTGAAGAACTTCTCCCTACCCTCCCGACACTCTCTACAATCTCAGTTTGGTATCACTCAGTGTTCTGAAGCTCATTACTGCACTTTAGTTCTGTGTGTCAGCAGTGACTAAGTTTCTGACTAAGTTTGAAAGGTGAGATGGGACATGGATGGAACATGTTGTTGGCATGAGATCCCCTCCAAGGAACCTCCTATCTTCTTTATATAAAAGATTGGTAACCAATGGAGCACCTTCATGTCCTCCTTATTTGCAGTCCTGGGACAGATAGCTTCACATCTCGCTCAAGGATAGGGAGGCTCAGGCAATACTAGCTAAAACATATGCTATTTCCACATGTACACACACTAGATGGTACCACTCCCAAGATGTGGATACAAGGATGTACCCTTTTTCACCAAATGTCTGCTGGAGATGCAGACACTGCCCGGGATCTCTCCTACATATATGGTGGGAGTACCCTATAATCTCAAGGTAATGGAGAGCCATTGGGAAAAACATTAATGATATTTACCAAACCACAATCACCTTCAATTAGTCCTGCTGAACCTGCCTCGCGGTAGTCCTCGCGGTATTGTAAAATCTTCAAAACCTTCTTACCAGCCCTGTTAGTCATGGCAGCGAAACTGCTCGACCCCCTACATTGGCTAAATCCAAACCCACCCTCCACCCAGGAGTGGATCTCAAAAGTTCAAAGGATCTACAGGTTACAGGGACTCACCAGTTGGAAATCGGAGTCACATGACAAATTCCTCATACTTTGGAGCCCTTGGACAAAGTGGCCGATGTCCCATCCTGTGGGCCCTACCCTGGGCAACTCTGTGTCTGGAAAATAAGGTCCCTTCCTTCTCTAAAAGAGTTAGTTAATGCCATATTATTGATGTACGGTGTATACATGACTTGCAGAGGTTTGCTATACCTGTTGTTATTTATTTTTCTTTGTTTTTTCCTATGCTTAATTTATATCTTATTCTGGCTTTGATAATACAGTCAGGTCCATAAATATTGGGACATTGACACAATTGTAAAATTTTTGGCTCTATACACCACCACAATGGATTTGAAATAAAACGAACAAGATGTGCTTTAACTGCAGACTGTCAGCTTTAATTTGTGGTATTTACATCCAAATCAGGTGAACAGTGTAGGAATTTCAACAGTTTGCATATGTGTCTCCCACTTGTTAAGGGACCAAAAGTAATGGGACAGAATAATAATCATAAATCAAACTTTCATTATTTAATACTTGGTTGCAAAATCTTTGCAGTCAATTACAGCCTGAAGTCTGGAACGCATAGACATCACCAGACGCTGGGTTTCATCCCTGGTGATGCTCTGCCAGGCCTCTACTGCAACTGTCTTCAGTTCCTGCTTGTTCTTGGGGTATTTTCCCTTCAGCTTTGTCTTCAGCAAGTGAAATGCATGCTCAATCGGATTCAGGTCAGGTGATTGACTTGGCCATTGCATAACATTCCACTTCTTTCCCTTAAAAAACTCTTTGGTTGCTTTTGCAGTATGCTTTGGGTCATTGTCCATCTGCACTGTGAAGCGCCGTCCAATGTGTTCTGAAGCATTTGGCTGAATATGAGCAGATAATATTGCCCGAAACACTTCAGAATTCATCCTGCTGCTTTTGTCAGCAGTCACATCATCAATAAATATAAGAGAACCAGTTCCATTGGCAGCCATACATGCCCACGCCATGACACTACCACCACCATGCTTCACTGATGAGGTGGTATGCTTAGGATCATGAGCAGTTCTTTTCCTTCTCCATACTCTTCCCTTCCCATCACTCTGGTACAAGTTGATCTTGTGCTCATCTGTCCATAGGATGTTGTTCCAGAACTGTGAAGGCCTTTTTAGATGTCGTTTGGCAAACTCTAATCTGGCCTTCCTGTTTTTGAGGCTCACCAATGGTTTAGATCTTCTGGTGAACCCTCTGTATTCACTCTGGTGAAGTCTTCTCTTGATTGTTGACTTTGACACACATACGCCTACCTCCTGGAGAGTGTTGTTGATCTGGCCAACTGTTGTGAAGGGTGTTTTCTTCACCAGGGAAAGAATTCTTCGGTCATCCACCACAGTTGTTTTCACTTGTCTTCCGGGTCTTTTGGTGTTGCTGAGCTCACCGGTGCGTTCCTTCTTTTTAAGAATGTTCCAAACAGTTGTTTTGGCCATGCCTAATGTTTTTGCTATCTCTCTGATGGGTTTGTTGTGTTTTTTCAGCCTAATGATGGCTTGCTACACTGATAGTGACAGCTCTTTGGATCTCATCTTGAGAGTTGACAGCAACAGATTGCAAATGCAAATAGCACACTTGAAATGAACTCTAGACCTTTTATCTGCTCATTGTAAGTGGGATAATGAGGGAATAACACACAACTGGCCATGGAACAGCTGAGAAGCCAAGTGTCCCATTACTTTTGGTCCCTTAACAAGTGTGAGGCACATATGCAAACTATTGTAATTCCTACACCATTCACCTGATTTGGATGTAAATACCCTCAAATTAAAGCTGACAGTCTGCAGTTAAAGCACATCTTGTTTGTTTCATTTCAAATCCATTGTGGTGGTGTATAGAGCCAAAAATTTTAGATTTGTGTTGATGTCCCAATATTTATGGACCTGACTGTATATGTCTTTGCAATTGAAAGTGCTGTTAGATGTTCTGTTGAATGGCACACAAATTTTATAAAGATTATACAAAAAAAACTATTGTAGGACACTCTTTTGATGTGTGTTTGGTGCATGGATACCTATGGTTATGTCTGGATACATTTTGTCTACCCAAGGTATCCTTTTGACCTGGTGTCACGCCCTACCCTGTGGGTGTTCTGAGGAGATCTGTCAGAGTTGCTGCACGTGACTCGATCTGACAGTTTGTTTTGTTGTGGGTTTGAACTGAATCCCACCTCCTCCCAGGTGTTGCTCTTTAGGTAATTGGTGAAGCTATTTATTCCTCCCTCTCCCTATAGCCTTTGCAGGTTATAGTTCTGCCTTGTGTGAGCTCTGGAAGTTTGGTGGATCGTCTGCTCCAACACACCTCTAGATAAGTCCTTTTCCCTTTTTCCTTCTGTGTCTGTTTTTACAAGGCCTCTATGGTGATACTAGCTCCTTCAGTTGTTGAAGGAGCTGGGTGTCTATTTCCCTCTTCCCTACAGCTGATGGTTTGGTTCAGTGTGTTATAGTTTTAGGTACAAGGGCATGTGCATATCTACCATCGAGATATGCTCATGGGCATAGCAGCTTAGGGAAAGTGTTTTTGGGATTGCTAGGAGGTGACCACTTTGTTCCCTAGCCTTTGGGGCCTAGTCAGTTGTTTTGTTTGCCTTGTCGTGTTCTGTTTCCTTCCCTTATCTTACCTACCGTGACACCTGGCCACTAAAAATTTCATATCTACAGATTTACTGAAGCTATTGAACTGGTTTCTTAATATGCTCATGAAAACAGCTTTGGGAGCTTCACTTATAATGTAGTCTTCTGACCTCACATTCACAAAGATACACGTCCACTTGTTGGCATCTCTGTATAGACTCTTTGCTTTTGAGTCTTTTTTTGTGCAGTCACGTAAAACCTATTTGGATTTAATGTTTTGAGTAATGCACATTGCAAGAAATTTCTTTGCCATTTTTTCCAATGGTGGAAATGCCACCGATAAAACGCCTTCTGTCTTCATTGTCTTTAAACGCACTAATGAAAACCGCTGCCACAGAAGTCTGTGCTTTTAATTATTTGCTTAATGGAACAGTTTCACAGAAGAGCTTAGAAAATGTATTTTATGTAGAAGTGGTGAACGGCTGATGTGATTGCATTATAAATTGTGCTTGAGGTCATTGCATATTTATTTCCTAGGTTTTTAATCAATTTTCTGTTTTTAAGAGCGGCTTAAATATTTAGACTTTGTTGAAATAGCAATAAATTTTAAACTACATATCGTAGTTACCCAAACATTAGATGAGAATAAATGGAAATATATGAATACATTTACTAAAAGACGTGTGCTCATATTTATAGTGGGGGGAGGAAAGTTTCCCCACAACAAAAGATTTGTCAGCTAGTAAAAAAGATTTGCAGATAGTATCAAAACTATGAACAAAACCATCTAGAATCTGACTTCTGTTTGTGACATATTTATTAAAGTGCTTTTTACTGAAACTTCCAATTATAAAACAGGCGTATGCCATACAAAATTACAGCAGCTCTGAGATGTCATATATTTTCTCCATTATGTGTGGAAGTCTGCCTTCAGACACTCACAAATATGTGGTGCAGGTGATAAGCCAAACATCCTTGAAAAAAAACCTACTATGCCCCTTTTGAAACACAAGACAAAACTATGTCCTATTTGATAAATGTGGAGTAAAGCCTCACACACACACCAAGACATTACAGATCTGTACAACCACCCAGTTGTATGGAGCCACAAACTTCTGTGGGAACTTACTGTACCTATGCCTCTGATTATATACACTCATTCATATTCCATCAGATGCAATATTACATTGCTATTTTCTACTAGCAGATTGAGGTATGGATTTGTGGGAAATGATTATGGAAAACTAGTAATTTATTCATTTAAATCTCTGCTCATGCTATGCTGAAGAACTATGGAGGTGGCCCTACTCAGTGACTGACAGCTAACTCTGAATGACTAAGAGAGATGGTTGTCGATCAGTAAGTAAGGCCACTCACATTTTTCCCAGGAAGCCCATGATAAAAAAAATGCTCAGACCTGAATGTGCAGCTGCATTGAAGAAGTTGCCTTACAGGGGTTGTCCCATTACAAGCATTTATCCCCTATCCTCTGATCGATATGGGTCAGACATCTAGGGCCCCAACTAATCACTAAGGGTCATGGTTTCTCCTTGCAGATTGGAGTGGTGGTCATGTGCAGCAAGCCCCTGAGGAGCCAATGCAGGGGAGGAGTGGTAGTGACCCTGATGAGGTGTTGTGTCATGGTGTCCTACCTCAGGCCATCACTCCCTGGGGATTGATGCAGCAGAAAGGTAGTTTGAAGAATCAGGTCAAAAGTAAACATATAACAGTGTCTGTTTACTTAGTGCAAACTTGTGACACATCCAGCAGTAAAAGTACAAAATGCAGTTTCTGGCACCAGGTATGGTGGCTAGTTGGATGGCAGTTTAATAGCACTAGCAGGCAGTTGTGAATGTTGGTGTCTACTGTGATACCGGCTTGATGTTAGTTTGGCCTAGTGCTTGTTTAGGTAGGTGATGGTGTCTGAACTGCAGTCCTTCATCTTGCAGCAGTGTCTTTAAAGCTGTAAGTTTGATGATCACTCTGATGCTTTCTGGATGCTGTGTTCTTAATTCTGCAAAGTTCTCTGGAGCATTGGTCTGACAGGACAACTGTATCTGGTTTCTGAATATCACTCTGGAGAATTGGATAGTGTTCCCAGGAGTAAGAGCTCAGCCATGTGCTTCCTCTCCCTTTGCCTCCTGGACTGGAACTCCCCTTCTGGCAGAAAGTAGGACGATCCCAATCCTACCAAGAGGGGAGGAACAAGGTGGTTAGCCCTGTTCTTGCCAACCACTGCCAACGATTCCTTCTCTTGCTGGAATAAAGGCATAAACACATGAAAATACATAACATTACAATTGCAGATACCCCCAGGTCTGTTGTACTGCACATGCATGCGCACTGCCGCTCCATTCACCTCTATAGGACTGCCGGTCATAGATGAGCACTTGTTCTATCTCACAGTCCCATAGAGCTGAATAGAGCAATAGAGTACATGCGTGACCACCACTCCAATCAAAGAGGGAAACTCAGAGCCCCCACTCTTGTAATTGGCAGGGTCCCCAGAGGTTGGACCCCTACTGATCAAGTAATTATTTCCTATCCTGTGAATATAGATAAGCTTTTGTAATGGGACAACCCCTTTAATGAAAAACCTATGTTTCTCTGGTAAGTAAAAGTTTGGAGGTGGGCAATTTCCTACAAGATAAAAGCAACATTTTCAGCTTTGCTTCTTAGAAAGTCACTTTAAAGGGGTTGTCCAGGCTACAGATATTAATGATGACATATCCTCAAGATAGGTCATCAATATCAGATCAGTGGAGGTCCAACTTCCAGCACCGCTGCCAATCAGCTGTTTGAAGAGGGTGCTGCTCTGTGTCCACTTCAGTGTTTACCTCTATGCCATCTCCTTTGTAGCATCCGTGCACTGTGATTTAAGCATCCTATTCACTTGAACGGGACAAACAGCTGTAATCACACTGCACAGCTGTAGCCCCAACAACCGCTTTAAACCTATGTCAAATTTTTATATAACATTATTCCTAATTTATTACTTTTCTTTTTCTAACACCAAAGGAAAATCTCAATAAACTTCTATTTGTGTTTTTTATTTCAGTAACACAATGTACTGAATTAGATCCAAAAAAAGGACCTTGCAATTATTTGTTGTAAGCCAATGAACTCAAATGAGATTTTAGAGTTCGGGGCAAAACACTGTGAAAATGGAAGTTTACTGAAAATTATTCTTACAGCTCGGGAAGATGTAAGGTCTCCAGGGGCTGACAAGATGCTTGTTTTTACCTTAATGCTATCCTTACCACAATTACCTGCTCTGAAATATATTAGCCCTGACACACAATGCCTCTTGGGGTGAATGATATTACGTATCTACTGGAAAAGGAGTGTCAGCTCCAATGTACAAATATCCAGGTAAGCTGCAATTTACAAAGAAGAAACACAACAAGCTGTCTTCTCTTGGCTGCTTCAGTTTGTCTTTGTTAACTTTGCTGAGAATACTGGCAATTCAACAGTAAGTGACACCACTCAACAACAAGGAATATGACAGATTTTTAATGCTAGGCTATTAAAGTGTAATAAATAAATCATGTGTCAGCTGAATTGTCAGTTACAGCAGTTCTGAATATAACAGTTCTTAGAGAACAGTCACATCCGATGTGAGTGTGTAGTGTTTTTATTATTTCTTTTTTTTATTTTTCTTAAATTGTGAACATTTCATTCAAACAATGCTTAAAAAATTGGTAAATTATATAATTGAACAAAAAGTACTTACATCCTGACTAGAGATGAGCAAACCATTCGAGATTCGGTTGGGTTCAGGTCTGTCAAACTTTTCAAAAAGTTTGGTTCAGACCCAAATCGATTTGGGCTGAACTGAAGTTGCTCCTATTGCCCTGAAAATTTCTCAAGCCAGTGTATTTTTTTTAAAAGCCATGGAGGGAGCATGTGTTATTTCCCCCAGGTTCAGGGTAACCAGGATGTTGTGCCCATTACCACTCACCACCTTGTCCACACTGTCCAACTTGACAGTCAGCGGGATGTTTTAATGCTTGATATACTTTAGCAACTGCTCGCCGGTGTGGCTACTGTCGCCCAGGTCAATCAACATTAACATGGCGTGGCAACGTTTGAGTTTACACATATGACGGGAAGAAGGAGTAGTGTGAGCAACACTTTGCCCTGCTGCTGTTGGGGACACGCCCATGTCCCTGGATTAGGAGGTGGAGGAGGCAGATAAGTGTTTGCTGTGGGTGCCAGGCTGATACAATCTTGGGGGAGGGGGTCAAAGGGACCTACCTGGCCATATTGCTGGGGTGCTGCCTCTCCACAGTCACAAAAAACACTGTGAAAGACATGTACTGTCCCTGCCCATAACAACTGCCACCATGGAGTGCAGCTTGCTGCACAGCGAGAATCACAAGAAGTGGCCGTTTTTCTATGCCACATGAGAGTACACGGCACTTTTACAATATGCAAGTGGAGAAAAGTTTTTTCATGGCCAAACATTGCGTTATAGATGTCTGACGATGAAGCCAAGGAGAAGGAGGAGTCTTATCAGGAGAAGAAGGTGATCACTGATGTTGATGATAAAGATGATGACAAAGATTGCATATTGCTTTGGGGTGCGGGCTGGCTGCCACAAAGAGGACCAGGAGAAAAAGGACAGACTTGTTCTGATTGGGAATGTTGGCTACTTGCATGTGTATTTTCCCAAAGGATCCAGTGATGCAGTTATACATCTAGTAGCTATGAGTGTGTTTGAATGGCCATGGCTTAATCCTGCAGACCTTGCACACCGATGTGGTTTTGTGTGCCCGCCTTGTGGAGAAAAATGTCATACGGGAGTTGCTCGCACAGAGCTACCGGCAGCTAAGCTGAGCTTAGCTCTGGGAAATTTTGAGCCTACCCGACTGTCACGATCAGTGTGGGGGGAAAATCCACTCTGAACACAGGAGGGAAGGGGAACAGTAACTGGGCCTGGAAACTAGGGAAGAAACAGGTCACCTCCTAGACAACCCTAATCCAGGCCCTAACTATCTATCAATATGATATACGAGTGTACAGCGGCTAAATAGACCGTAGAAGGTAGGAATATTCATATGCAGGAGACCTAGGCCTTTATATCCCTATAAGGCCCTAGAAAAGGTTAGGACCAGAGACAACCCATTCCTCCCAGTATGGACGAATGGATGTCTCAAGCCCAGATACAAACAGAAGGGAATATAACAAACACAAACAAACACGACACTTAACTTCAGTAGAGACGGACGAGCAGGAACACCAGAGACAAACTCACAACAGCTCAGCCAAACTCAAATGAAGCTATCTTCTGCATAGTCAGAAGGGTAGGGTCAGACTATAAAAAGTAGAAGTGATGAACACTGAGCAACAGATGAGAAAAGGGAAGTGGTCATTAACCCTATCAACACTGAATCAAGAGAAATCAAGGAGGCTGTTAGATTCCTCCACGCTCATCCAATCTCCTTGATTTTCTGACATCAGTCACCTGAGGGACCGTAACACCCACCCACAGCATCAGTGGCATCACCAGATCCTGAAGCAGACATGGCCCTAGCTGTTCTTTGGGAGGTAGGTCGTCTGTGCTCTTTATTGCTGCCTCTACCTCCACCGCCTTTCTCCACTGATGCTGCCTCCTCCTCAGCACCAAGATCCAGCTCCCAGGTCCTGTCCTGCACACAATCGTCATCGGAGATCTCACCCTGATGCTTTTATCAGACTGTGAGATATCATGGTGGGCTCCTGGACACCCTCCCCTGATATGCGTTTGTCCCAACTTCCACTGTTGCTGCCCCACCGCCAATGCCATGGCCACCGATGCCACTATTACTACCACCATCAACGCAACTATGCATGGGATCCCTAGCCTCCTCCTCAGGGCAGCTTAAATGGTGACGGTTCTCACAGAAGTCGTCAACAGGGAGACTCTCTTGACTATCTGCCGTAGGGCGTGGTGTTTTTTTTTGACACTTGTTAGGAAAAAGGAAGGCTTCCCACTAGGAACGGGCAGTGAAGACTGAGAGGGCACCACTGAAAGCCTTCTCTGGGGCTGCAAGGAGGAAGATCGTTGTGACCCCTGGCTCCATGGAATGATGTTGGACTCCAAAGTCACCTCCACATCTGTAACAGAACGCCTGGCACCCCAACTGGGCACCTTCCGCTGATGGATGGTCCTAGCGCTTCCCGAAGGCTCCAAGCACTCCACCAGATACAATAATCACCAAAGACCCCACAAACCACTGCAGCTTGGTTGGGGTCTCGCCATCCTCCACTCACGCTGGATCCAAGACCGGGCTTCAGCTTCCAGTGGGTGAACCTCTCCTAAATCCAGAGAGCAGGAACCAGGAACAAGCTCCTACAAGAGCTTATACTCCGGGGAGTATTGTGATATAGCAATCCCCAAGAGTGTAGTTATTCCATCCCCCACACATGAGCCAAGACTTCATGAAAGGATAAAGCAGGATGTTTTTTTGTTTTTGTTTTTTTACAGTTTAAACACAAAAACTATACATTCAACAAACACAATGGCATTGCTGTGACGCAAGCAATAACACAATAGGCATTGTCTGCGATGCAATTAACAAAATACCATGGGCTCTGCCTGTGATGCAATTACCAAACACCATTAACTTAATCACTCACAGGCAGAAAACACACATTTTCCCCAACCACAGAAAACACTACAAAAGTCACATCCCCTGATAGCCTCTATCTGGGTGAACAATCTATCCAAAAATCACCCAGATCGGTTCAGGGGTTCAGGAGTTTCCTGGAAGTCCTATTTTTGCCCCACCGTGCACATGGTCCCATGCCCAAAATAGTTCCATACACTCGAACAGCAAAAGACTGCTGGGCAATTTAAGATGGCTGCCGCCACATGTTGAGGGGCTGAAACAGTGCCTTTAAGATTCAATATGCCCAAATAGTGCCCCAAGGGCCATAGTCACAGGGCAAGAGGCTGGCAAGCAGGCCTCTCCAACTCCCAGTGATGAAGGTGCTTTCGTCACACATCTTCCCTCCGAAGGGGGAGACTAACCAGATACCTGACCTCTCGCTGGTCGGTACCTGAGTTAGTCTGGCAGCCCACCTACAACCAAATACTGGACCTGTTGAATTGGGTAGCCTGTCTCTGTCCAGTGAGTATACCAAGGTTGTGTTGGTAACTGGTACTCCCGGTCTCTGTGTCACTCTCTAGCTGGGAGTAGAGGTTGCTTTGTGAGCAGGGATCAGCGGTACTCTGCCTTGGTGCCAGCACATCAGCTAGGGTAGCCTGTGGGGAGTCAGGCTCTGGACAAGAGGATAGGGGAGGGCAGAGGCCGACTGCGCTCTGCCCAGATGCCAGCTCTTCTGCTGGGATGGGGTCAGGGAATTTTACCCCCAGGACCTTGTTGCGGATCAGCTGTGGAGAGGAGGGATCGTTTACCTCTTCCTCCTGGCATTCCTGCGGGGTTGGTTGGGGATCTTTACCGGCCGTCCAGCATTCCTGTAGGTCTGGTGCAGAGACCGCGGTCCCATCTGCACCATGGGAGTTAGGGGTGCTGTCCCCCTGTGGTTGGGGAGAGAGACCAGTTGTCTCCTCTCCCTGCAAGGTACACTGCCGCTGGGGAATGGAGACGATGCTCTCCTCTCCCTGCAAAACATACTGCCGCTGGGGAGCAGGACTGACTGTCCTTACTCCCTGAAACTCCGGCTGCCGTTGGGGATCTAGGCTGACCGACCAGCATCCCTGTAGGGCCGGTGGAGAGACCTCGGTCCCATCTCCACCTCATCATGCTGGGACTGGAGGAGGACTGAGCAATCCAATTCACAATTTCATCTTCCTTCTCCTCAATGATAATGCTGGACCTTTCTGCCAAAGCCAGCAGGGACAACTGCGGCCTACTACTACTACTACTACTAATGCTTGTGGCCAAATAGCTGATGCTTGATTTCTGACTGTCCCTGACTTCCTAACATTGTTATCTTGTCAGACATAGATACACTCAACCACCCTCATTCACAGCCCAGCACAGAATGATGTTCTGCTAGGGCTGCTGATTGGCTCATACAGGCTGTCTGTTGGCCTGGAAGCCAATCAGAGCAAGCCCTCCCCCCTACTTCCTCCTTTTTTCCTGCCAATATGTGCACTAAATTGATGCTGTTTTTGTGAATTTGTCTGCAACAAACCTGAAAAGATTCAGGTTCATCTGCAGTCTGAAAAATATCAAAGTTCAGAACAAACCCGGTTCGGTACAAACTGGTTCGCTCATCCTTAATTCTGACCTTTATCACTATCTTGAAGACCTACAAGTAGAATGGGGTGACCAGATTAGGTGAAAATGATTATAACATCATGAGAGACGATCTTGGGGAGTTTGTCTTTTTTTACACCTCAGACATTTCGGGGGCAATTTAAGACTAGCAGTTGATATGTCTGTCTTCATAAGAAGTGCACTGGAGTAAGGTCCACAAATCTACGCCAGCTATCATCATCTATCATTCTAAAGAACATAAACAAATTAAATATACAAGAGGAGGAAACAATTTCTAAATTTGCCCAAAAAGAACATCACGGCAAGACTACAGATTGCACATGAGTATCAAGGCAAACACCAGAACTTCTGGAATAATGTTTTCTCGACAAAACATAGAAAGAAAATTATTTTGAATTAGTATCAGAAGTCATGTTTGCTGAAAGCCAAAGACTACATTTCACCCAATTGGTTACCACCCCTCTGTACCCTTACTGCAGACTGCTAGCAATTCATTCATAACTTCTAGTAGAAATAACTAGTGATGAGCGGCAGGGGTCATATTCGAATTCGCGATATTTTGCAAATATTTTGTAGAATATTTGTTGAATATTCGCAAATTCGAATATTCGTTATATCCTAAGGTTTTTTACTCGAAAAATCGACAAAGTAATGATCGCATAATATGCAAATTTTTGTAATGTGAATTTTTATCGCAAATTTTTCAATTGCCGAGTAAAAACATGATTCCTCCCTGCTTCTTGCTTGTGGGCCAATGAGTCATAGCACTATATCAAATATATGCGTTTTTTCAAATATTCGTAATATTCTAAAACAAGAATATATAGCAATATAGTGAATATGCGGAAAAAAAAACAACTAATATAGAGCAACTTAGCTGATATAGTGCTATAATCTTTTTTTTCAATAGTTGAAATTTTTTTCCAATCTGAACTTCAGATGAGAAAAAAATTACAACTATTAAACAAAGAAGATTATAGCACTATATTAGCTAAATTGCTCTATATTCGTTGTTTTTTTTTCGAATATTCGCTATATTGCTATATATTCTTGTTTTATAATATTACGAATATTCGAAAAAACAAATATATTTGATACAGTGCTATATATTTTTTAGAATATTCCTCATTTTTCCCATTTAAAGTCATGATTCCTCCCTGCTTCTTGGTTGTGGGCTAATGAGTCATTGGCCCACAAGCAAGAAGCCGGGAGGAATCATGTTTTTACTCGGCAGTTGAAAAATCTGCGATAAAAATTCGCATAACGAAAATTATCAATAAAAAAATCTCGAAGATTTGAAATTACGAATATATATCACTATATTCAAAATATTCGTGAATTTTCAAAGTACCTATATTCGCGATAAAAATTAGCAATTCGAATATTCGTGATCAACACTAGAAATAATAAAGGAATGGTACAACATAGAGCCATAAGAATAGATGCTCCAGAATTGTTATTACATGGGTAATACATGAAGCTATTAAAACAGGCATGTCAGGAGAAGTGACAGGTCCTCTTTTATTAATGCTAGGAGAATCTGCTCCTTATACACCTCGCTACCAGAAGAAAGTTCCCTCCTGCATTTAACTGTATCGCTGTCCTCAGGACAGTGATACAGTTGAATGCTGCGGCAGGGATGGCAGTATTTTGTGCTGCACTGTGTATATGGTTCTGCTGGGGGGGTATTTTCAGGGCCGGTGCTACTATAAGGCAGACCAAGCGGTTGCCTTAGGGCGCACCCTGGGGGAGGGCAGGAAAATGTGACATGGAGGGGGAGAAATGTGACATGGAGGGCTGATGGCTGACATGGGGGCATGATGGCTTACATAGGGGCATGATGGCTTACATGGGGGGCTGATGGATGGGGGCTGATGACTGACATGGGGGCTAATGGCTGACATGGCGGTAAGATGGCTGACATGGGGGGCTGATGGATGGGGGCTGATCTGAGGTCTGATTAACATTGCTGGTCTGACCTGAGGTGTAATGGAAAATATTTTTTTCTTATTATCCTCCTCTAAAACCTAGGTGTGTCTTAGAGGGCGAAAAATACGGTCCTCAAACCAGCGATTGTCTGAAGCAGAGAGAAGATACCAGAACCACGCAGAGGAGAAGCCAGCTGCTGCAGATGGGACCAGGGCGAGGTGAGCTGCAAGGGGGGGGGGGCGCCAAAAGGGGGGGGGCGCCAAAATGTAGCTTCGCTTGTGTTGGCAAAAATCCTTGCACCAGCCCTGGGTATTTTATGTTGCACTACAGTATTGTTGCCCCCGCCTTCTGTCAATTTAGACCCGCCTACGACATGGGGCTACTTTTTTTTTTTCCAGGGCCTCTTTAAGTTCCCAGTCTGCCCCTGGTCGGCAGGTCCTCTTTAAAAATGCAGTGGTAAAAGTAATACAGAACAGAAATATGTTGTTCTATTTCCCACAGTAGAAACCTAGAGATTAATACAAATATAAAATATGTATTCCAGGAGCCGCTGCTCTAACAGCACATTGCTATCTGAATCATTCTGCTAAAAATCATCATGGCTCTCAGCTGGCATGTCATACTGTAAGCGCTGTTCTAATTTCTGCACAATGGAGGCCAGTCAAGTGAAATGTCTTGGAAGGAAGATTAAAAAGAAGCTTCCAATAATCCCATTCTAGAAAATGTGACATTAGGTGATCACCTTATCTCCTCCTGTCAACTACCAGTAATCATAAATGGACACTTCATTTTATAATTCCGAATAGCCACAATGACAGTGAGGCCGTGCCGGTTATTGATGAAAGATTCTCATAGTCAAAACTGTGACAATCAGCAATTTACAGCCGAATAACGTTCATAAGAGATAATTTCATTGATCTGAAAAGTTTCCAGATTAGGCTGGGTTTACATTTTGCAGACGTGTTACACTAAAAAAACTGATTCCAAAACCGCATTGTAAAAACTGTGTGTGTCTTTACCATGATTGTATGGTTTTGTAATTGTTACGCAGTAAGCTTAAGCCTACTATTGTGTAGAGACCCCTCTTGCTTTAACAACATGCCGATGGGTCTGAATCACAACTACGAACTGAATAGTTTTTTATAGAATGCTTTCTAGTATATATTTTCTTTTCTTTCTTTTTTTTACATTAATGTTTGATATATCCTTAATCTATGTCATTATTTCCAACAGCGGAGTTGAAGCAATATGAATTGTGTTATGCATATGGACTATTGAGGAATTCAATTGATCCCTCTGGAAGTTTTTTCAGTTTTTCTTTCTTTTAATGAGAATATTTATTTGGTCGTCACGGTTACATGACGTCATTCTGAGGTTGTTGGGCGGGTTATTTAAATGTATTTGTATTGGGGAATCTGCACTGTTTGACAAAGACACAGGATGTGTCGAAATGTGTCATATAATGAATATGTGGCAATAAAGAAATACTTCGCAAGACGCTATACAGTTGCAAGAAAAAGTATGTGAACCCTTTGGAATTATATGGATTTCTGCACAAATTGGTCATAAAATGTGATCTGATCTTCATCTAAGTCACAACAATAGACAATCACAGTCTGCTTAAACTAAAAAAAGTATGTGAACCGTTGGATTTAATAACTGATTGAACCTCTTTTGGCAGCAATAACTTCAACCAAACGTTTCCTGTAGTTGCAAATCAGACGTGCACAACGGTCAGGAGTAATTCTTGACCATTCCTCTTTACAGAACTGTTTCAGTTCAGCAATATTCTTGGGATGTCTGGTGTGAATCGCTTTCTTGAGGTCATGCCACAGCATCTCAGTCGGGTTGAGATCAGGACTCTGACTGGGCCACTCCAGAAGGCATATTTTCTTCTGTTTAAGCCAGTCTGTTGTTGATTTACTTCTATGCTTTGGGTCGTTGTCCTGTTGTAACACCCATCTTCTGTTGAGCTTCAGCTGGTGGACAGATGGCCTTAAGTTCTCCTGCAAAATGTCTTGATAAACTTGGGAATTCATTTTTCCTTCGATGATAGCAATCTGTCCAGGCCCTGACGCAGCAAAGCAGCCCCAAACCATGATGCCCCCACCACCATACTTCACAGTTGGGATGAGGTTTTGATGTTGGTGTGCTGTGCCTCTTTTTCTCCACACATAGTGTTGTGTGCTTCTTCAACTTTGGTTTCATCTGTCCACAGAATATTTTGCCAGTACTGCTGTGGAACATCCAGGTGCTCTTCTGCAAACTGTAAACGTGCAGCAATGTTTTTTTGGACAGCAGTGACTTCCTCTGTGGTATCCTCCCATGAAATCCATTATTGTTTAGTGTTTTACGTATCGTAGATTTGCTAACAGGGATGTTAGCATATGCCAGAGACTTTTGTAAGTCTTTAGCTGACACTCTAGGATTCTTCTTCGCCTCATTGAGCAGTCTGCGCTGTGCTCTTGCAGTCATCTTTACAGGATGGCCACTCCTAGGGAGAGTAGCAGCAGTGCTGAACTTTCTTCATTTATAGACAATTTGTCTTACTGTGGACTGATGAACAGCAAGGCTTTTGGAGATACTTTTATAACCCTTTCCAGCTTTATGCAAGTCAACAATTCTTAATCGTAGGTCTTCTGAGAGCTCTTTTGTGCGAGGCATCATTCACATCAGGCAATGCTTCTTGTGAAAAGCAAACCCAGAACTGGTGTGTGTTTTTTATAGGGCAGGGCAGCTGTAACCAACACCTCCAATCTCATCTCATTGATTGGACTCCAGTTGGCTGACACCTCACTCCAATTAGCTCTTGGAGAGTCTTTAGTCTAAGGATTCACATACTTTTTCCACCTGCACTGTAAATGTTTACATGGTATGTTCAATAAAAACATGGTAACATTTAATTCTTTGTGTGTTACTAATTTACGCAGACTGTGATTGTCTATTGTTGTGACTTAGATAAAGATCAGATCACATTTTATGACCAATTTGTGCAGAAATCCATATAATTCCAAAGGGTTCACATACTTTTTCCACCTGCACTGTAAATGTTTACATGGTATGTTCAATAAAAACATGGTAACATTTAATTCTTTGTGTGTTACTAGTTTACGCAGACTGTGATTGTCTATTGTTGTGACTTAGATAAAGATCAGATCACATTTTATGACCAATTTGTGCAGAAATACATATAATTCCAAAGGGTTCACATACTTTTTCTTAAAACTGTATATGAGTAACAGTCCTTCTCTATCATTATTGTTGTGTGGGATGCGGACCCTAGGACACGTGCTCCGCGAATTTTGCCTGCAGTGCTGACTGATTTGAATATTTTTGTTTTAACAACAGTCAGTAAATGTCTAGAAAATGAGGAAACCAAGTTCTGGAGTTTTTGGAGAAGAATGTTGTCCCATTCTTGTGTGATGTAGGATTCTAGCTGCTCAACAGTACTGGGTCTTCTTTGCCAGATTTCTAATTTCATGGTGTACCAAATGATTTCTGTTGGTGGAAGGTCTGGACTGCAGGCAGGCAAGGACTCTTCTTCTGAGAAGCCACACTGTTGTGATGGATGCAGTATGTGATTTAGCATTGTCTTGCGGAAATATGCAAGCACAGGCATTGTCTGGATGGGAGCATGTGTTCTTCTAAAACCCCTATATACTGTTCAGCATTCATACTGCCATTCCAGATATTTAAGCTGCCCATGCTATAGGCAATAATGCACCCCAATACCATCAGAGATGCATGCTGTTGAACAGTGCCCTGACAATAAGCTTGATGGCCCTTCTCCTCTTGAGTCTGTAGGACATGGTGTGTGTCTGACTCCCGACACGCTCTCCGATCAGCTGTTTGAAGGAAAAGCAGCCCTCCTGTGAGTGTTGCATTCTCTTCACTGTGTACCGGTTTGCCATTGATATTGCAGCAGTGAGCAGGTGTAATTACAGCTCCTTCGTCCCATTAACTTGAATGAGACGGAACGTAACTACAACTTCTATGTACCATTCAGGTGAATAAAAAAAGGAAGGAACTGTAATGACACCTGCTTGCCACTGCTTGCCACTTGCAATGTTGATGGAAAGTAGGTAAACAGTGAAGAGAACGCTGTTCAAATAATTGATCGGCAGGAGCGCCAGGAGCTGGACCCCTGCCGATCTGATATTGATGACCTATCCTGAGGATCTGCAGCTACTTTAAGAAAGCAGAAGTTTAAATTTGGCAAAATTATTCTCACTAATCATGATGAGTATGTTTCTACTGCTCTCCTCCCTACCTAGAGCTGTCAGCGGTTCAGCATGTTCAAAATGGCTGAAGAATGCCCTCCAAGGATCACCAATGGTAGCCAAAAGAAAATGGAAAATCAACAATTCCTTCATGTTCTAAAACAAAAGTGTGTTTGAGATGTTCTACCACTGTATAACATTCCTGCCTCTTCACAAAACCATGTCCAACATGTGGAGCATTTCTTTTTATTAAACTACTGTAAATCTTCTATTATTTTCATCAGCCTAGTGTTAGTTTTTACATGCTCTAATATTGTGTTGTCACAAATAATAGACCGTAACTGAAATGTTAACAGAAAAGAATTAGAGGCTTAAAAGATGTAAATTCGATTTTTGTTCATTTAAGCTTTGATTGATTCTACCCAAAATAATATTGATATTGGCACAGGTCTTGTAGCTAAAAGCACTAACCGAAGAGCAGTTGATATAATGAAGCCTATGGATATTCTGTAAAGCAATGTAATACATTTTATTAAAGTTAAAACAAATGCTACCAATACTGACCATGATATCCTTCTTTTGGATCACCTTGATCTTGTAATATTCCATACCACAATCTATACCCTTTAATTTAAACATGGAGCCTCTTGGAAGCTGTACAGGCTCCATAGCTGCCTGATGACTGCCGCGTTATACAGCAGGGACCTGCTGGCAGAGTGTCCGTGCTCAGAGATCATTTCAATCATGGACAATTTACCAACGCAATTGACCGTGGCATCTGAGGTGACTGCCCCTCACCTGCAACAAGACTGTGGAGACCATTTGATTGCTATGCTGGGAGCCTTAGTTCAAGTCCATTAGGAAGAATAACATTTTTCTAAAAATCTAAAAATAAAGAAAGAATAAAAAACGTTAATCACAACCTTTCCCAACCTTTCTTTGATATGTTGTTCTGTTATTTTTCAAATGTCCATTCATTCCTACATGTCTCTGTTCTTATTGTATATATATTGCTGTTTCCTTATATATTCTTGTAGTACGCCTGATGAAGGGACTGGTAATGTCTCGAAAGCTCGCTATGTAACATCATCACTTCTATTTTTCTTAGCCATTAAAAGGTATCAAGCCTGCAATACTCTTATTTTGTTTCTCTTAATAAGAGCACTAAACTAACAACCTTTCCCATTTGTACATATAAAAACAAACAAAATATGCCTGATCTATCAAAATATAAAAGTAACCCACGTGGTGAATGCAGAAACGAAAAAAAAGAATCAAAATGGCTGAATCACAATTTTTGTTGCTCTGCCTCCCCCCCCACAAAAAAAAATGAATAAAAATTGATCAAAAAGTCATGCCTATGCTAAAATGGTATAAATATAAACTATAGATTACCAGTCAAAAAAAGGACCTTTACACAACTCCCTCCATAGACAGAAAAAAGTTATGTGTCAGAATAAGGTGACATAAAAAACATTTTTCAACAGTTTTTTTAGTAAAAGCATTAAATCATAATAAAACTATAGTAGAAAAATCTAGTAGAAAAATCTAGTAGAAAAATCGATATAGTAGAAAAATTGAGTAGAATTTTTTTTCTTTACTATATTTTATTATATTTTTCTTTACGTGATTGGAGGTGTCATATCGACCAGAGCACCAACCATTGCCTCTGGGTCAGTTGTGCCACCCTTTATACATAGATCGATTTATAATAAAACTATATACTATACATTTTGTATCGCTGTAATCATAAAATTAAAATAATTTGTAATTTTTGCTGCCCAGTGAACATTGTAAATACAATACCCGTAAAACAATGGAAGAAGTTTTTTCAGCTTCCCAATACATTATATGGAAATATAAGTGATGCCTTTAGAAAGTGCAACTAATCCTTCAAAAAACAAAACAAAAAACAAGCTTTCATATGCCTATGTGAATGGAAAATTAAAAAAGCTATAGAACACATCTTGTAAAGCAGGGAAGAAAAAAAAAAAAGGCCTTGCATCTGCCCTTTTATAAAACTTTCAACATGTTAAAGTGAGGTCAGAGGGTTTGTTCAGTGGAGGTCCAGGTGCTAAGACCCACACCAATTGCTAAAACAAAGGGGAAGAACTGCTCATTCACCTGATCTGTGGATATTCCCATTAGCTGAAGTCTATAGGACACTTCCGCACTCGCTCGGCACAGGTATACAAGCCATAGGGCTAAATGGGCGACCTATACAGTCATTACATGTACTACATCTGATACCCAAGGAAGCCTGTTTGTGAGAGTGTACTCACTCCAAATGACAGTTCCCTTTTGGTTTTTGGCAACGTTAGATTTCTATTATAAGGTCATGTTATAAAGGGCATCTGTCAGCAGATTTGTACCTAAAAAACTAGCTGATCTGTTACATGTGCACTTGGCAGCTGAAGGCATCTGTGTTGGTCTCATGTTTATATGTGCCTGCATTGCTGAGAAAAATTATGTTTTAATATATGCAAATGAGCCTCTAAGAGCAATGGGGGCGTTGTCATTACACCTAGAGGCTATGCTCTCTACAAATGCAACGTCCTATGCACTTTGATTGACAGGACCAGGTGTTATGATGTTTTGACTGCTTGGCCTCATCAATTAAAGTAGAAAGGGGGCGTGGCAGTTGCAGAGAGAGCAGAGACTCTAGGTGTAACGGCAACGCCCCCATTGCTCCTAGAGGCTCTTTTGCATATATTAAAACATAATTTTTCACAGATGCCTTCAGTTGCTAAGTGCACATGCAACAGGTCAGCCAGTTTCATAGGTACAAATCTGCTGACAGATGCCCTTTAATTGTATATGAAGGTTACACAATTCAATGTTATGCCTTCCTGCTGGTTTAAACCTTAACCGCCTCTGGACCGCCTAACGCAGGATCGCGTTCCGGAGGCGGCAGCCCTGCACAGAGTCACGCATCTATGCGTCATCTCGCGAGACGCGAGATTTCCTGTGAACGCGCGCACACAGGCGTGCGCGTTCACAGGATCGGAAGGTAAGCGAGTGGATCTCCAGCCTGCCAGCGGCGATCGTTCGCTGGCAGGCTGGAGATGTGATTTTTTTTAACCCCTAAGAGGTATATTAGACGCTGTTTTGATAACAGCGTCTAATATACCTGCTACCTGGTCCTCTGGTGGTCCCTTTTGTTTGGATCGACCACCAGAGGACACAGGTAGCTCAGTAAAGTAGCACCAAACACCACTACACTACACTACACTACACCCCCCCCTGTCACTTATTAACCCCTTATGAACCCCTGATCACCCCTGATCACCCCATATAGACTCCCTGATCACCTCCCTGTCATTGATCACCCCCCTGTCATTGATCACCCCCCTTCAAGGCTCCATTCAGATGTCCGTATGATTTTTACGGATCCACTGATACATGGATCGGATCCGCAAAACGCATACGGACGTCTGAATGGAGCCTTACAGGGGGGTGATCAATGACGGGGGTGATCACCCCATATAGACTCCCTGATCACCCCCCTGTCATTGATCACCCCCCTGTAAGGCTGCATTCAGATGTCCGTATGATTTTTACGGATCCACTGATACATGGATCGGATCCGCAAAACACATACGGACATCTGAATGGAGCCTTACAGGGGGGTGATCACCCCATATAGACTCCCTGATCACCCCCCTGTCATTGATCACCCCCCTGTAAGGCTGCATTCAGATGTCCGTATGATTTTTACGGATCCACTGATACATGGATCGGATCCGCAAAACACATACGGACATCTGAATGGAGCCTTACAGGGGGGTGATCACCCCATATAGACTCCCTGATCACCCGCCTATCATTGATCACCCCCCAGTCATTAATCACCCCCCTGTCATTGATCACCCCCCTGTAAGGCTGCATTCAGATGTCCGTATGATTTTTACGGATCCACTGATACATGGATCGGATCCGCAAAGCACATACCGACATCTGAATGGAGCCTTACAGGGGGGTGATCACCCCATATAGACTCCCTGATCACCCCCCTGTCATTGATCACCCCCCTGTCATTGATCACCCCCCTGTCAGGCTGCATTCAGATGTCCGTATGATTTTTACGGATCCACTGATACATGGATCGGATCCGCAAAACACATACGGACATCTGAATGGAGCCTTACAGGGGGGTGATCACCCCATATAAACTCCTTGATCACCCCCCTGTCATTGATCACCCCCCTGTAAGGCTGCATTCAGATGTCCGTATGTTTTTTACGGATCCACGGATACATAGATCGGATCCGCAAAACACATACGGACATCTGAATGGAGCCTTATAGGGGGGTGATCAATGACAGGGGGGGTGATCACCCCATATAGACTCCCTGATCACCCCCCTGTCATTGATCACCCCCCTGTAAGGCTCCATTCAGACATTTTTTTGGCCCAAGTTAGCGGAATTTTATTATTTTTTTCTTACAAAGTCTCATATTCCACTAACTTGTGTCAAAAAATAAAATCTCACATGAACTCACCATACCCCTCACGGAATCCAAATGTGTAAAAAATTTTAGACATTTATATTCCAGACTTCTTCTCACGCTTTAGGGCCCCTAGAATGCCAGGGCAGTATAAATACCCCACATGTGACCCCATTGCGGAAAGAAGACACCCCAAGGTATTCCGTGAGGGGCATATTGAGTCCATGAAAGATTCAAATTTTTGTCCCAAGTTAGCGGAAAGGGAGACTTTGTGAGAAAAAATAAAAATAATCAATTTCCGCTAACTTGTGCCAAAAAAAAATTTCTATGAACTCGCCATGCCCCTCATTGAATACCTTGAGGTGTCTTCTTTCCAAAATGGGGTCACATGTGGGGTATTTATACTGCCCTGGCATTCTAGGGGCCCTAAAGCATGAGAAGAAGTCTGGGATCCAAATGTCTAAAAATGCCCTCATAAAAGGAATGTGGGCCCCTTTGCGCATCTAGGCTGCAAAAAGGTGTCACACATCTGGTATCGCCGTACTCAGGAGAAGTTGAGCAATGTGTTTTGGGGTGTCATTTTACATATACCCATGCTGGGTGAGATAACTATCTTGGTCAAATGCTAACTTTGTATAAAAAATGGGAAAAGTTGTCTTTTGCCGAGATATTTCTCTCACCCAGCATGAGTATATGTAAAAAGACACCCCAAAACACATTGCCCAACTTCTCCTGAATACGGCGATACCACATGTGTGACACTTTTTTGCAGCCTAGGTGGGCAAAGGGGCCCACATTCCAAAGAGAACCTTTAGGATTTCACAGGTCATTTACCTACTTACCACACATTAGGGCCCCTGGAAAATGCCAGGGCAGTATAACTACCCCACAAGTGACCCCATTTTGGAAAGAAGACACCCCAAGCTATTCCGTGAGGGGCATGGAGAGTTCCTAGAATTTTATATTTTTTGTCACAAGTTAGCGGAAAATGATAATTTATTTTATTTATTTATTTTTCTTACAAAGTCTCATATTCCACTAACTTGTGACAAAAAATAAAAACTTCCATGAACTCACTATGCCCCTCACGGAATACCTTGGGGTGTCTTCTTTCCAAAATGGGGTCACTTGTGGGGTAGTTATACTGCCCTGGCATTCTAGGGGCCCAAATGTGTGGTAAGTAGTTTGAAATCAAAATCTGTAAAAAATGGCCTGTGAAATCCGAAAGGTGCTCTTTGGAATGTGGGCCCCTTTGCCCACCTAGGCTGCAAAAAAGTGTCACACATGTGGTATCGCTGTACTCAGGAGAAGTTGGGCAATGTGTTTTGGGGTGTCATTTTACATATACCCATGCTGGGTGAGAGAAATATCTTGGCAAAAGACAACTTTTCCCATTTTTTTATACAAAGTTGGCATTTGACCAAGATATTTATCTCACCCAGCATGGGTATATGTAAAATGACACCCCAAAACACATTGCCCAACTTCTCCTGAGTAAGGAGATACCACATGTGTGACACTTTTTTTGCAGCCTAGGTGGGCAAAGGGGCCCACATTCCAAAGAGCACCTTTCGGATTTCACCGGCCATTTTTTACAGATTTTGATTTCAAACTACTTACCACACATTTGGGCCCCTAGAATGCCAGGGCAGTATAACTACCCCACATGTGACACCATTTTGGAAAGAAGACACCCCAAGGTATTCGCTGATGGGCATAGTGAGTTCATAGAATTTTTTATTTTTTGTCACAAGTTAGTGGAATATGAGACTTTGTAAGAAAAAAAAAGAAAAAAATCATAATTTTCCGCTAACTTGTGACAAAAAATAAAAAGTTCTATGAACTCACTATGCCCATCAGCGAATACCTTAGGGTGTCTACTTTCCGAAATGGGGTCATTTGTGGGGTGTTTGTACTGTCTGGCCATTGTAGAACCTCAGGAAACATGACAGGTGCTCAGAAAGTCAGAGCTGCTTCAAAAAGCGGAAATTCACATTTTTGTACCATAGTTTGTAAACGCTATAACTTTTACCCAAACCATTTTTTTTTTACCCAAACATTTTTTTTTTATCAGAGACATGTAGAACAATAAATTTAGAGAAAAATTTATATATGGATGTAGTTTTTTTTGCTAAATTTTACAACTGAAAGTGAAAAATGTCATTTTTTTTTCCAAAAAATTGTTAAATTTCGATTAATAACAAAAAAAAGTAAAAATGTCAGCAGCAATGAAATACCACCAAATGAAAGCTCTATTAGTGAGAAGAAAAGGAGGTAAAATTTATTTGGGTGGTAAGTTGCATGACCGAGCAATAAACGGTGAAAGTAGTGTAGGTCAGAAGTGTAAAAAGTGGCCTGGTCATTAAGGGTGTTTAAGCTAAGGGGGCTGAGGTGGTTAAATACAGATGGATGTAATATACCCAATAGGTTTAAATTAACACCCTGTGTGGCAAATATATAATAGATCGCCCACTCACACCAGATTGTCAACCCATTGATTGCAAGGACCTAACTCCATGCTTAAATTATCTGCTAATCCTAAGGCCCCTTTCACACGGGCGAGTTTTCCGCGCGGGTGCAATGCGTGAGGTGAACGCATTGCACCCGCACTGAATACGCACCCATTCATTTCTATGGGGCTGTGCACATGAGCTGTGATTTTCACGCATCACTTGTGCGTTGCGTGAAAATCGCAGCATGCTCCTCTTTGTGCGTTTTTCACGTAACGCAGGCCCCATAGAAATGAATGGGGTTGCGTGAAAATCGCAAGCATCCGCAAGCAAGTGCGGATGCGGTGCGATTTTCACGCACAGTTGCTAGGTGACGATCGAGATGGAGACCCGATCATTATTATTTTCCCTTATAACATGGTTATAAGGGAAAATAATAGCATTTTGAATACAGAATGCATAGTAAAATAGGGCTGGAGGGGTTAAAAAAAGAAATAAAAAATTTAACTCACCTTAATCCACTTGTTCGCGCAGCCGGCATCTCTTCTGTCTTCATCTGTGAGCAATAGGACCTTTGATGACGTCACTGCGTTCATCACATGGTCCGTCACATGATCCATCACCATAGTGATGGATCATGTGACGGACCATGTGATGAGCGTAGTGACGTCATCAAAGGTCCTATTCCTCACAGAACAAGACAGAAGAGATGCCGGCTGCGCAAACAAATGGATTAAGGTGAGTTAAATTATTATTTTTTTATTTATTTTTTAACCCCTCCAGCACTATTTTACTATGCATTCTGTATTCAGAATGCTATTATTTTCCCTTATAACCATGTTATAAGGGGAAATAATACAATCTACACTACAACTAACCCAAACCTGAACTTCTGTGAAGAAGTTCGGGTCTGGGTACCACAGTCAGTTTTTTATCATGCGCGTGCAAAACACATTGCACCCGCGTGATAAAAACGGAACATCAGAACGCAATAGCAGTCAAAACTGACTGCAATTGCGTTCCTACTCGCGCGGGTTTGCCGCAATGCACCGGGACGCATCCGGACACGCTCGTCTGCAAGGGGCCTAAAGGTTTACATACTTTGCCACTTACAGACATGTGATATTGGATCATTTTTTTCAATAAGTAAATGACCATTGAATATTTTTGACTCATTTGTTTGATTTGGCTATCTTTATCTACTTTTAGGACTTGTGCATAAATTTGATGTAGTTTTCGGTCATATTTATGCAGAAACAGAAAATTCTTAGGCTACTTTCACACTCGCGTTTGGTGCGGATCCGTCTTGTATCTGCACAGACGGATCCGCACCGATAATGCAAACGCTTGTATCTGTTCATAACGGATCAGTTTGCATTATTCATTAAAAAAAAAGTCTAAGTCAAAACGGATCCGTCTTGACTTACATTGAAAGTCAATGGGGGACGGATCCGTTTTCAGTTGCACCATATTGTGTCAGTAAAAAACGGATCCATCCCCATTGACTTACATTGTAATTCAGGATGGATCCGTTAGGCTCCGCATCATCAGACAGTCACCAAAACGCTGCAAGCTGCGTTTTAGTGACAGTCTTAAAAACGCAACGGAGACCAAACGCAGCCAAATTGATGCATTCCTTATCCATTCAGAATGCATTGAGGCTGAACTGATCCATTTTGGGCCGCTTGTGAGAGCCCTGAAAAGGATCTCACAAGCGGACCAAGAAACGCCAGTGTGAAAGTAGCTTTAAAGAGATTACAAACTTTCAAGCACCTCTGTAAAGAAATAACTTGGACAAACCCTCATACAAAAGGCATGTTCACATGGAACAAACCTGACACTGACACTGATTTCATATACACCTACTGTACATAAATAACTTAAGGTCGCATTCATATGTCTCTGTGACATCCCATTGACCTCAGTGGGTCCATAATCTGCAAGATGTGCAGCGTCCCACATACAGTATGTGTATAAATTGGACACTTCAAACATCTTAATGTATATACATGTGTTTATTTGCATTTTATGGTATTCTCTATTATCTGGCTGGCAATGTCATTTACATCCATTCGCCCCTAGGTGGTGCTGGCTCCACATAATATATATAATGGGGTATGTCTAGCTGAGAGCAGAATGTAGAGAGAGAGATGAGTTAGTTGGAGTTGAAGTTGGAGTGTGAAAGGAGAGAAGCAAGTTCATGGAGGAGAGAGAAAGTTACCATGTAGCTATGTTCCTTTCCTCTGGGCCCTGATAAAGCCTGGAGAAAATAACTACAGAAACCAAGCACCAGACAGTGAGACTATACACCAAGATGCAGAGAGATTAGTGAGGGTAACAGCTAACTATAGCTTATGGACCTCATCAGCACAAGTGACCAGGAGTAGCTTTCCGAGTACCTGGACACAAATGGATAATTGATGCGCAGAATTGTCTTTATCACTAACTAAACCTTCCAGGTAGTAGTGAAAACCAAAAACCTTTCTAGAGGAGTTTTCCTACCAAAGAATGAGGCAGATGTGTTTGCCTGCCGTGAGGGGAACGCCCTTAAAGGATAACTTCTAAATAAATAGTTATTAGCATCTTTAGTGCCAGAGTGCTGTAAAGAGTGAATTTAGGATTACCACTAGAGTTGAGCGGACACCTGGATGTTCGGGTTCGACGGGTTCGGCCGAACTTCACAAAAAAGCTCGAGTTCGGGACCCAAACTTGACCCAAAACCCAAACCCCAATGAAGTCAATGGGAACCCGAACGTTTGAGCACTAAAATGGCTCTAAAAATGTAATGGAAAGGGCTAGAGGGCTGAAAATGCCAGCAAAAGATGGTTAAGAGCATGGCAAGTGCCCTGCAAACAAATTTGGATAGGGAAATGATTTAAAATAACAGAAAATAAGTAAAAATTAAAAATAATAATCTTGATCTAGAGGTTGAGGAGGCAGTGGATGTGGCGGTGTAAGTGGAAGCGGCGGTGGAGGAGGAGGCAGCCTACACTGGTTTTTGGTTTAATTTAATAACATTTTTTACAAATTAGGGTGCACCCCAAAACATTGGGAAATATAACCTGTGATAACCCCCTCCAGCCGTGCTAAACAAACATTCAGACAATACACTGGCTGCAGGGCAGGGCAGGCCAGCACCTCCAAGGCGTAAAGGGCAAGCTCAGGCCATGTGCCTAATTTTGAGACCCAGAAGTTGAAGGGGGCAGAACCATCAGTCAGTTCGTGTAGGCGTGTGCACACATACTGCTCACCCGAATATGTAAAAGACAAATTAATGATTTTTTTTTTACCTGTCTACTATGTATAGCAGTGGTATATCACACCCAAAAATTGGTGAATTTCACCTGAAAATGTAACAGACAAATTAGTGAAATGTTTTTACCTGTCTACTAGGTATAGCAGTGGTATATCACACCCAAAAATTGGTGAATTTCACCCGAATATGTAACAGACAAATTAGTGAAATGTTTTTACCTATCTACTAGGTACAGCAGGGGTATATCACACCCAAAAATTAGTGAATTTCACCAGAATATGTAACAGTCAAATTCATGATTTTTTTTTACCTGTCTACTAGGTATAGCAGTGGTGTATCACACCCAAAAATTTGTGAATTTTACCAGAAAATCGAACAGACAAATTAGTGAAATGTTTTTACCTGTCTACTAGGTATAGCAGTGGTATATCACACCCAAAAATTGATTAATTTCAAAACAAAATGTAACTTAGTGAAATGACATAAAATAAAATAAAATACGTACAAATTAAAAAAATAAACTTGAATTATGAGGTGGGGGTCCATATGGAGTAGGAGTTTGAGGAGGCATTGGACGTAGCAGTGTAGGTGGAAGAGGCGGTGGAGGAGGACGAGGTAGCCAACACTGGTTTTTGTTTTTAATTTATTTAAAATTTTTTTATTAGACTACACTCCAAAAGAGTGGGAAATATCCAAAATACAACAATCAGCAATTTCGCTGTAGTATAACAATGGCTGGTTAGTGCCGGTATACATGTCTATTCTGCACAAGGTACGGACAAGTCCTGTGGGATCCATGCCTGGTTCATTTTAATGAACGTGAGCTTGTCCACATTGGCTGTGGACAGGCGGCTGCCCTTGTCTGTGATGACGCCCCCTGCTGTGCTAAACAAACTTGCAGACAATACACTGGCTGCAGGGCAGGCCAGCACCTCCAAGGCAAAAAGGGCAAGCTCAGGCCATGTGCCCAATTTGGAGACCCAGAAGTTGAAGGGGGCAGACCCGTCATTCAGTGCGTGTAGGCGTGTGCACACATACTGCTCCACCATGTTGCTGAAATGCTGCCTCCTGCTAAGACGTTCCATATCAGCTGGTGGTGCTGGTTGTTGTGGCGTGCTGACAAAGCTTTTCCACATTTCGGCCATGCTACTCCTGCCTTCTGAGGTGCTGGTGGTGCCCCAGCTGTGTTGGTGACCTCTTCCTCCTCCTCTACCTTTGCCTTGTGCTACCACTGCCACCAGCAGCGCGTCTACCAGCGTGCGATTGTACTCGCGCATCTTACAATCCAGTGACGGAATTAAGGACAATACGTTGTCCTTGTAACGGGGATTTAGCAGCGTGGCCACCCAATAATCAGCACAAGTTAGAATGTGGGCAACTCAGCGGTCGTTGCAGAGACACTGCAGCATGTAATCGCTCATGTGTGCCAGGCTGCCCAGAGACAACGACAAGCTGTCCTCTGTGGGAGGTGTATCGTCTGTGTCCTCTGTATCCCCCCAGCCACGCACCAGTGATGGCCATGAGCTGGTTTGGGTGCCATCCTGCTGTGAACATGGTTCCTCCTCCTCCATATCCTCCTCCTCCTCCAGAACGGTGCTCTGGCTGGACAATTGTGTACCTGGCGTTTGTGGGTGCAGGAACCCACCCTCGGAGCCACTTGTGAATGATTGTCCAGAAACCCTATGAAATGATCCCTCTTCCTCCTCCTCCTCCTCCTGTGCCACATCCTCTTCCATTATTGCCAGCAGCGTTTTTTTCAAGGAGGAATAGAAGTTGCATAGTAACGCTGAGAACAGCGTTATCGGCACTGGTTATGTTGGTGGAGTACTCAAAACTGTATTTTGAAAATTATTAAACTATTTCAAGCTTGTATTTAACAATGACAGATTCAGCAAACGCCGCAAAATTAGGATTTTGCCCTAAATGGGTGTTTTTTTAATAACAGAATATGACAGCGGTATATAACGCTTTAATTTCACACTAACAGATGCAGCAAGGGCTGTAAAATTTTGTATTTTGCCCAAAAAGGGTGTTTTTTTAAAACCCAGAAAATGATTGCTATATTTCTAGCTTAAATTGCACACTGGCTAATGCGGCATAGGCCCCCAGATGGAGGGTATTGCCAAAAATGGGTGTTTTTTAAAACCCAGAAAATTATTGAAGTATTTTAAGCTTGTTTTTAACAATAACAGAATATGACAGCAGTATATAAAGCTTGAATTTCACACTGACAGATGCAGCAAGGGCTGTAAAATGTTGTATTTTGCCCAAAAAGGTTGTTTTTTAAAACCCAGAAAATTATTGCTGTATTTCTAGCTTAAATTGCACACTGACTAATGAGGTATAGGCCCCAGATGGAGGGTATTGCCAAAAATAGGTGTTTTATAAAACCCCGAAAATTATTGCAGTATTTAAAGCTTAAATTGCACACAAACAAATGCTGCAAATGCCACAGATGTAGAGTCTTGCCAAAAATGGGTGATTTTTTATAAACCCAGAATATAATTGCAGTATTTCAAGCTTCTATTTGACTGTCACAAATACACATATGCTGTGCTGGTGCACAGAACTTGCATAAAATGGCCGCCACCGCCCACCTAACTAACAGACGGATACAAGTTATTTTTCTGGGTCACTGGGCTCAGGGCAGGGTAAAAAGATTGTGCACTGTACCTACAAAACAAAAAGCACTGGCCAATCACAGCATGGCTGTGATGGCTTCTAAGGGCACAAGAGTTAAACACTTGTTGATTGGCTGCTCTGCAGCCTTTCAAAAAGCGCCATAAAAAAGCCGAACACCGAACCCTAATTACCACCAGGATCCTTGCCTGTATAGTGTCTACTTTAAAAAGGACAACTCCTTCATTGAAAACTGCCACTACCTGATAATAGGATTACCAGTGAACTTATTATTACTTATGCCATACAAAAAGCTTTCCATTGATGAATTGTACCTACTGTCCAGAGACTATTGATTCTTCAGTAAATGTTCAACTGGTTTATAACAAACGACTCCTCATTCTTACTACTGCTACTCTCAACATTTGCACCTGTCGGTGCTGGCGTCACAAACCAGGGGCCCAGCCGCAAAAGCACTTTACCACATTACCATCAAGGGCACCTTAACTTCCATCTGGCTGTGCTGTCTTTCCATCCACTGTATGCCAGCCCAGGGAGGCATCTGCTAACCGTGAGTACATAAACTATTGCACTTATCAGCCCACAGTGAGCCTCATGTGTTTTCCCCTGTGGTTTGGTATGCTACAGATGCAGCAAAAGATAGGACACTTCCTATAGTAGGACAACTGCAAGCTTAACTGCTGGGATGCAAACAGGACTCTCCTCCATTTCATACTGAAAAAGGGGCGCTCAAGTTTACTTTCACTTGCTACTTTCTGCTAAACTCACAGCTTTACTTTTAATTGGCCAAACAGAGGTTGAACAGACCATAATTGACATGATTGCACTGAGCACAGCGACTACCATGGTCCTAGTCTAGGGGATAGGGTCATAATAATAATAATAAACATATACTGATTCTATTCTAATCTTTTAGAAGACTTGAACCTAAATGACCTCTTTTCCTACAACAAACACTGCACATTCAGTAAAAAAAAAAAATGCATTGTAGGTTAAAAAAAAAAGAAATAATTTTCCTCTTTCGACCCCATAAATTTCAAGAACAATGTGAAAAAAGCCAACAGGGTGCAATAACTCCCATTGATTCATGTTTTTCTATTTAAATAAAATCAAAGCAATAAAGCATGCCAGTAATATATAATATAGAATCAAACTCCTCAGATCTAGGCTTATTGCTGTATCCAGATATTTTTACAGCCACCTCAGTAGAAAGTGACATAAACTACTGATATAAAACTGAAATAATCAAGTTATAAAGAAAAGCCATTATTAAATCAATCTGACATCTAAATAGTCAGAAAGATTTCCTGGTAAATTGTTGATGGTTTATACATAAAGACATTTATATATCAGCCACTATAGTTGCCGAAGCCCACGTAACATGAATGGGACGCAGAGATAGAAGAGACCAATATGGGGTAAAAAGATTTTCTCACTAAAGCCATTTATGGCGGTTATGGCGTTTCCAAAGGATTTGCCATAAATGTCTAATAGGTTGTGAGCCCACCTCTGAGATATCACCTTTCAGAGAAATTGGGGGTCCATGACCAGACTTGGCTTGTACTGTATCTACTATTTATGGACATGGAGCCATAGAAATGTACTTCACCCTCCAATCCCTATCAGGATGTAGCAGCCACCTCATTCTCCAAAAACTGTATATGGAGGTCCCAGAGGTGGACCCCTCACGTATAAGAAATGCATGACACATCCTGTGGATACTCTATAAATGACTATATATATTATATCATACTTGTAAACTTTCTTGTTGATGGGTTTGGGAGACCAGGGTGTGCGGTATGTGTAATGCTTTGCTAGATTTTTGGAAGCTAGCCAGGCCATTTTTCCACAAGCCACACCTCTTTATTTCAGGACACACCACTTTGCATGCCATGACACCCCACATTTCTCTATATTCGCCTCCAGAAGGTTTGCCAACTCTTCTGGGTTCCCGGGAAGCCTTCCCTTTTTTCTGGGGGCCTCCTGGACATCCCAGTAGAGTTGGCAACTTAAGTATACATTAGATAAAAACTGGTTTGCACAACATTTGCTATGGCACCTCATAGACCACCCCTCCATCATACTGATAGCCAGCCTCCAGAGCATAGCCCATAGCCAGGTCACGAGAATGCTTAGAATGCGAGAATGCTGACATTCATCCAGTTTTTCTTGGCTATGTGGATAAGGGCTCATGCACACGAACATAGTTTCTTTCCGCGTCCATTCCATTTTTTTTGCGGACCGTATGCGGAACAATTCATTTCAATGGGTCCACAAAAAAAATGGAAGTTACTCCGTGTGCATTCCGTTTCCGTATGTCCGTAATTCTGTTCCGCAAAAAAATAGAACACATCCTATTATTGTCCGCATCACGGACAAGGATAGTACTGTTCTATTAGGGGCTAGCTGTTCCATTCCACAAAAAGTCGTGTGCATGAGGCCTTACAAGTGGGAACTGACCCAGTGTTCTACTATCTACTGATGCTTTCTTCAATACTGGGGCAGATGCTGAGTGCTTTGTATGTTTACATATGTGGCCGGCACAGTGTATGGGGCGATCCCGGGCAGGCATTCCTTAGAGGAGTGCTCTCTGGCTAGTGAACTCTGTACAATGGGGGGCTTTCTGCCATCTCACACACTGTGTATGGGTGTACTATCTGGTGGTCACTGATTACAGGTGTATGATTTGGCAGTGGATAGGAACTCTTTAGGTGGGGCACTATGTATGGGGGGATTCTCTAGAAGACAAACATTATGGGGCAGTCTGTGGTTGGGGCACTGTGGTTGGGAGATGTATGACAGATTTCTGCCCTACAAAAGTCAATTTTTTTTTGAAAAAGGCATTTTGTGCAAAGATGTGCAACTTTCTGTACTTCCGCTCTTGCCACTTTTTAAAAAGGTGGCCAGAACTTTCCGAAAAAGGGGTGTGGGCACCACAGTCCAACACACTTACAATATCTAACATCAGAACACTGGTGAGAATTCTAAGTGAACTCTACACTAGCAAATAGTTGGCACACATTTCAGCTTGTGGCTCATGATCATGACAAATTCATTGAGAGGTGTCCACCTCTTACATTTTCTTCATCTTACTCCAGCATGCCTTTTACTAAACCTGGTATATGGAATACCACTCTTTAGTTAATGTGCCCCATTGAGTAGGGGGTACACTGGCTTACATGTGGTATGCAGCACCCTGTTAATGGGGGCTCTGGCACTTTTAATTTGGCCCTGTTCCTATAGAAGCACATAGGAACATTTGGTTTATGTAAAACAAAATGTTGGCACCTATGTTCTATTACCTGACATCAATTCCTGATCATAGACAGGTAAAGCTAATTTTATAAGCATCTGCTGACCAACTTCTATGCAGGAGCGGATTGGACATAGACTTTACAGGGAGATTATCCTGGTGGGCTGATGCCCAGCGGGCCACCTATGGAGTCATTTCTGCCACCGGCTGGATACATAATGGGCTTTCAGTGGTAATTAATGTTGTGAGAATCAGGTACCCATGTACCCAGCCAGCGACCGCACATGCCTTCCTGAATTAAACTGTTGTGGCCCGCACCTCACCTCCTAAGCCCCCTGCTCCATATCTTAATCAGGAAGAACTGGAGAAGGACAGAACATGGCAGCTATTGATGGCCACCACAGAGGGAAAGCTTTTGGGGCAATATATTGTGCTTCACTGTGGTATATTGTATCGTTCTGCTGGGACGATATTTTGTGTTATGGTATTGCTGACCCCCGCCACTTGTGCTGCCTTGCCTTCTGTCAATTTGGACCCATCTATAGCTATTTTTTCCCGGGCCACTTTAAGTTCCCAGTCCAATCATGCAATCTCCATTTTACGTTACTTTGGTCCAGTGGAGACCAATGGCCTCAATGGCTGAAGGCAGAAATAGAAGAAATACCCCAGGGCATACAGAATCCAAGTCATAAGATAACATCAACCATTTAACAGGTATAGTTATTTTTCAATGGTTGTTTATAGTGTGCATCAAAAACTATTATTGACGAAGGGGTGCAAACTTTACAACCTGGCAGCGACTTAATGTTTATTCTATGAGGCACCTAGCAGGAGGCTACAAGGAAGGTTAACAGTGTGAGGAGAGAAATTAATGGATATGTTTATAAATGACTTAATTTATTTTTTAGCACATTCTGGTTTATGGCTATTAAGCAATGACCTTAGAGTGAAATACACTGGTTGCCACTGAGATTCCACTTGAAAGACATGGGAAGTGATTTTGTCAGAAGCGTAATGAAACTTTATGAGTACTTATCTGAGAGAATATGTTCACAGATAAACACAGGATTATATGGTGTTCAGAAAAATTTGCAATGAACAAAAAAATACCATCTAATCTAATTTGTAGTTTGGAATCTGGCAAAAAATAGTAAATGTCACAATTTTCTATGAAAGTGGTATTCCCATCTTGGACATTGATGGCATATCGCTAGGATATACCGTCAATGTTAGATAGGTGTGGCTCCCACCTCTGGGGGGGGGGAGAGGGGGTTCTGGCAATATGTGGAAAAAGCATTAGGCTTTCATAAGATACAGTCCTGATCAAAAGTTTAAGATCACTTGAAAAATGGCAAAAAATCATATTTTACATTGTTGGATCTTAACAAGGTTCCAAATAGAGCTTCAACATGCAACAAGAAGAAATGAGAATGAGAAAAAACATTTTTTGAGCATTCAATTAATTGAAAATAACGATTAAACTGAAACAGGCTGTTTTTCAGCTGATCCAAATTTTAGGACCACATGCCTTTAAAAGGCCAAATCTGTGCAAAGATGTGGATTCATTGTCATTTTCTGTCAGGTAAGTCACACGTTGTGATAGCAAAGGCGAAATAACTCTCCCTTTTTGAACGTGGTCGGGTTGTTGAACTGCATAAGCAGGGTCTCTCACAGCGCGCCATCGCTGCTGAGGTGGGACGCAGTAAGTAATTTGGAATTTCTTAAATGATCCTGAGGGTTAAGGAACAAAAAAGTCAAGTGGAAGACCCAAAAAAATTTCATCAGCACTGAGCTGAAGGATTGAATTGGCTGTCCGTCAAGACACTGGACGATCCTCGACCCAAATTAAGGCCCTTACTGGTGCTGACTGCAGCCCCATAACCATCAGACGGCATCTGAGACTGAAGGGCTTCGAAAACAAAAAACGTCTTCAAAGACCTCGTCTCCTTGAACGCCACAGAACTGCTCGTTTGGACTTTGCAAGAGAGCACCAAACATGGGACATTCAAAGGTGGAAGAAAGTTTTATTCTCTGATGAGAATTTTTTTTACCTTGATGGTCCTGATGGTTTCCAACGTTACTGGCATGATTAGCAGATCCCACCTGAGATGTTTTCTACGCGCCACAGTGGATGGGGCGCCATAATGGTCTGGGGTGCTTTTTCCTTCAGTGGAACAATGGAGCTTCAGGAAGTGCAGGGGCGTCAACCGGCCGATGTCTATGTGCAGATGTTGCAGAGAGCATTCCTCATGACTGAGGACCATCGTCTGTGTGGTAACGACTGGGTTTTTCAACAGGACAACGATACAGTACACAATGCCCGCAGGACAAGGGACTTCTTCCAGGATAATAACATCACTCTTTTGGCCCATCCTGCGTGTTCCCCTGATCTAAATACAATTGAGAACCTTTGGGCAAGGGAAGTTTACAAAAATGGACAACAGTTCCAGACAGTAGGTGGCCTTCGTGCGGCCATCTTCACCACTTAGAGAAATGTTCCCACTCACCTCATGGAAACGCTTGCATCAAGCATGCCGAAACAAATTTTTTAAGTGATAAACAATAACAGCGGAGCTACTCATTACTGAGTTCATGTTTGGAAGTTGGATTTCTGTTTTGGGGGGGTTTAGTTTTTTTTGATTAGCTGAAAAACAGCCTGTTTCAGTTTATTCGTTGTTTTCATTAAATTGAATGCTCAAAAAATGTTTTATCTCACTCCCATTTCTTCTTGTTGCATGTTGAAGCTCTACTTGGAACCTTGTTAAGATCCAGCCATGCTAAATATGATTTTTTGCCATTTTTCAAGTGGTCTTAAACTTTTGATCAGGACTGTATTACCGCTGCTCTCTTCCTAGAACAGTTCAGGGGTGTTTCCTTGCTGCTGCAGCTCTCTGCCTGTAACTGCCATAGCTTCTAAAAGAAGATCTGACTGGTGGTATTTGAAGGATGAAATTGAGCATGAGCCTCGACCTTGATGTTACCAAAATGTTACCAATTAAGGAAAATAATAAATAGCAAGTAGCACTATAAAAATACATTTTATTGAGTAACTCTGTGGCTATACTCACTTTTTAATTACATGCAATAACATAAGTATTCAGATCCAGGTGCTGGTTTGAAAAATATATATTTTTTTAGTGGACAATCTCTTTAAGGAGTCGAGGAAGATTTTAGGCATCTACATTTTTGGGCATACAAATGGCAGTAAAGAATGTCAAATTAATAGGGACCATATGACCAACCACAGTCTTGGCCAGTTTAATTGAGTGTATGCCGGGCAACTGACTACAATACTTTTAATTGTTCTTTGTGACTCTTTTGGACAAGGCGGGAGAAACACTTCAGGTAGATTCACCATTGGATGAGGGAGATGTAAGGAGAAAGAATGAACTGTAACAAGAAAACTATAGCACTTTGGGGATGGGGAATACCATCACAAACTGCTTGCAAGATGATTGAGAGGACTCAGACATGTCCTGTCTTTCATCTGTTAATCAATTTTAATGGTGGTCTGTGATGCAGAGATGTCAAAAAATGTCAGACATGTTAGACCAATATCTAAACAAATACATTTCTGAAGAACTCTAGTTCTACTTCTGCAGTGTTATGACAGTTGTTGTGGACCCACTGTACCAACCAACTGGTGTGAATGTGGGTTAAAGGTATAATCCTGGCAGTCCCAGGGTATTCACCATTTAACCCTTGTACAGGGATCTGGACGTTGCTGCTGGTCGCTTCCTCCTGCAATAGTCCTGTTGTGGTTGGCAGCTGACCTATGGGGTCAGAGACACTGTTCTGCATCATCGAGGAACAGGCAATAAGCACCAAGGCAGGCGGCGTACAAGCATAACCAGAAGACAGATTCGAGATTGGGGCATGTGGCTAAGGAGCAATATGAGGAACAGGCAAAAGGTCAGGGTAGGTGGAGTGGAGTCAGAGTCAGTAGTCAGGCAGTATATACCACCTTCTCTGGTAAACGAGATACTAGAAAACCTAAAGCTCACACAATCTCCCACTCGTGCCTTAAATACCCTGGGGAGGCATTTGGATCCATGCTGGCTGGGAAAAATATCACTGCGTCTTATGGGATGAATACTAATGAGCGCTTCCATAACCGGAGGACCGGGAAGCAATGAAGGCTCTGTACTCACCGCTTCCTGGTCCTCTGCTGTCGACTGTGCTGTGGCTGCGCACAGTATGAGGGTGCTCTGATCTGAGGTCTTATTAAAATTGAGGGTCTGATTGGTGGTCTAACCTGAGGTCTAATGAAAAATAAAAATGTCTTATTGTCCTTAAACCTGTGTGTCTTATAGGACGAAATATAAAGTATTTCAAGCAGTCTACCCCAGAAATAGGGACCTGGTCCCCCCCTGTTCTGGGGATTAGTAGGGATTTCATGAGTCAGGATTTGGGGGGTACTATCTCTCCTTGGGGAGAGAGTACCTTGATCGGCGTGAGGAGACTTATAGGCCATACATGATCCTCTGGAATTCTGGGAAAAAATGGATGCAAATGAACTCTTAAAAGCTCTGCCTCTAATGCCACCAGATGTAAAGCAGCTGTCCTATAAGTCAATGTTCGACCCTTTAAATGGGGCTTGAGACATGATATTAAATAAGCCAGCACCTCATCTGCAAACAGCTGTTTCGGGGTAATAGGATTTCATGAGTCAGACATGCTAAGCTCAACCTGTGGAATATACTAACTCTGAACGTGGTCACAGTAGGAACAGTGGATAGTTTTAAAAAGGGTTTAAATGAATTCTTAAAAGTAAATGACATTAATGCTTATGACAATGTATAGAAATCTGAGTCTCCCTTCCTTCTGCGATTCACATCCCCACCTATCCCTTGGTGGAACTTGATGGACATGTCTTTTTTCAACCGTATTAACTATGTAACTATGTAACCTACCAGAGGAAAGTCTTTCTGCACTTTTTTCAGTGCTTTTGCTTGGCATTTTGGTTATGATGTTGGCTTCAGTATTGAACTTGCCCAATGTTTGTGACATTGTTCCTGCTTCATGATACTACATCCTCAATATCTATTCTTTAGTGAGAAAGTACCAAAGAGTACAACCTGTGACATCTAGCACAGCCTTTTCCTCCTTGAAAAGGTTTCTGGTGAAGACAAGACAAGAGGATCGGTATCTCACAGAAGACCACACTGAGGAATCAGTAGGTCCACTCATGTGTGGCTGAAAGAATTACTCTTATATAAGCCAAAAAAGATAGAAGAGTCTGTTTTATATAATATACTTCTACCATCAGTGTTCAACCCAACCAATAAATTAAAGTCCTTGTAATATTTATTAGATGTCTTGTATCTATTCATTAGTTGATGAGCCTTTTGTGAACTAGGTCTAACATGTCAAGGAACACACCCAGAGTCCTCAGACTCCATTCCCAGTACAGACCATACATTTATACCTCCCAGTAATAGTACATATAGTACGTTAGTGGGAAGCCCTGTTTTCTATATTTACGTACGGAATGGAAAGCCACAATTTATTCTCTGCTTGGGCTGGTCATAATTATATAGAAGAAGACAATAATTAACAAAAGGCTTTGTTTTAGTCAGTTGTAATTAACTTGCTTTTATAATGTTAGGGTATCGTTCAGCTATTAATGTCACAAGGGCTGTAATTGTTGCAATTGAATTCCTATTAAAATCATGTAATTTCTATATTAAAAGCAGCATATGTAGCCTGTACTTTAAGTGTCTCCAACAATGGCTGGATACTCCCCGTTATTTACCCGTCTGATTATTATCTTATTCAACTCATTTTAACCTATAGCATACATGCTGTAGCTTGCCTTTTGCATCTGCAAATGCTAAAGCACGTATATACAGTGAGGGACAGAAGTATTTGAACACCCTGCGATTTTGCAAGTTCTCCCACTTAGAAATCATGGAGGGGTCTGAAATTAACATTGTAGGTGCATTCCCACTCTGAGAGACAGAATAAAAAAATAAAAAATTCAGGAAATCACATTGTATGATTTTTAAAGAATTTATTTGTCTTGCACTGCTGAACATAAGTATTTGAACACCTGAGAAACAGCAAGAATTCTGTCTCTCAAAGACCTGTTACTGTGACTTTAAAAAGTCCACCTCTACTCCACTCATTAATCTAACTTAGTAGCACATGCTCTTTAAAGACACCTGTCCACCCCACAGTCAGTAAGACGCCAACTCCTACCATGGACAAGACCAAAGAGCTGTCAAAAGACACCAGAGACAAAATTGTGGACCTCCACAAGGCTGGAAAGGGCTACGGGGCAATTGCCAAGCAGCTTGGTGAAAATAGATCAACTGTTGGAGCAATTGTTAGAAAATGGAAGAGGCTAAGAACGACCATGCAAGATCTCACCTCGTGGGGTATCACTGTTGATAAGAAAGGTGAGGAATAAGCCCAGAACTACAAGGGAGGAGCTGATCAATGACATGAAGAAAGCTGGGACCACAGTTCCAAAGGTCACTGTCGGTAGAACACTACGCCATCATGGTTTCAAATCATGCATTGCACGGAACGTTCCCCTGCTCAAGTCATCACATATCCAGGCCCGTCTGAAGGTTGCCAATGACCATCTGGATGATCCAGAGGAGGCATGGGAGAAAGTCATGTGGTCAGATGAGACCAAAGTAGAACTTTTTGTCTAAACTTCACTCTTTGTGTTTGGAGGAAAAAAAAGGATGAGTTGCATCCCAAGAACACCATCCCTACTGTGAAGCATGGTGGTGGTAACATCATGCTTTGGGGTTGCTTTTCTGCGAAGGGGACAGGACGACTGCACTGTAATAAGGAGAGGATGAATGGGGCCATTTATTGTGAGATTTTGAGCAACAACCTCCTTCCCTCAGTCAGAGCATTGAAGATGGGTCGTGGCTGGGTCTTCCAACATGACAACGACCCGAAGCACACAGCCAGGATAACCAATGAATGGCTCCGTAAGAAACATATCAATGTTCTGGAGTGGCCTAGCCAGTTTCCAGACCTAAACCCAATAGAACATCTTTGGAGGGAGCTGAAACTCTGGGTTGTTCACCAACAGCCCCGAAACCTGACAGATCTAAAGGAGATCTGGGTGGAGGAGTCGGCCAAAATCCCTGTTGCAGTGTGTGCAAACCTAGTCAAGAACTACAGGAAACGTTTGACCTGTGTAATTGCAAACAAAGGCTTCTGTACCAAATATTAACACTGATTTTCTCAGGTGTGTAAATATTTATGCTCAGCAGTGCAAGACAAATAAATTCTTTAAAAATAATACAATGTGATTTCCTGAATTTTTTATTTTTTTTTGTCTGTCTATCAGAGTGGGAATGCACCTACAATGTGAATTTTAGACCCCTCCATGATTTCTAAGTGGGAGAACATGCAAAATCGCAGGGTGTTCAAATACTTCTGTTCCTCACTGTATATGGGGCATTTTATACTGGTACATTATGGGGGGCACTAGGAAGAAGGGGGGGAGGAGCCCCATGGGGGCATTTACTGGGGGCACTTTATAGTGGTATTTTATACTGGCACATTATGGGGGCACTATGGGGACATTAGCTCAACTGGCGGCATTAAAAGGGGATATTTTTTTGCACTAGCACATTATAAGGAGAATTATTACTACTGGGGGGCATTATGATGGTCTTTATTACTACTGGGGGTCTATGGGGAACATTATTACTAGTATGGGCAATATGGGAGCACTATTACTTCTGGGGCACAGTGGAGACATGTTGGAGGCATTGTAGGAGCACTATTACTACCATGTGTGCTCTAGCAGAGATCTATTCCTATTGGTGGGACATTTGGGAGCACTATTCCTGTGTGGGCACCTTGGCACAGTATCAGCTTACCACAATTATTTTTGGGGGGTGTTATGTTTATAGTATTAGTGTCAGGTGCACTATTTGCTGGGCGCAGTTATTTTAGGGCACTGTGTGCCAATAATTATTGAAGGGCACTATCTGCATGGTACTACTATTATCAAGGGGTTTATCTGTTTCTGCAGTATAGAATTGGGGAGCACAGCAGCACAGTATTGGGGGTGGTAGGATGATTTGTCCAGAAGATGGTTGGATGATGGAAAAGTTGTAAACTAAGATTTTGTTTGCCAAACTGCAGAGACGAGAATGGCTGAAAAATGGTGGTCTGGTCTGAAGGTCTGAAAGGAGAAGATGAGGAAAAACCGTAATTAGACTTACCGGTAATTCTGTTTCCTTGAGTCCACCATGACGGCTTAACCATGAGATTGACCCCTTGACCTCTGTTGGGGCAGGATCACAGAGAGTTTAAAAGGCCACCACCCACTCTCACCCTCAGTGTTTACGAATTACCAAGTGGGTGCAGCCCTAACTTCTTTTTTTTTTGAGTATTAGTGACTTCATACTCTAACCCTTCTCATAACCTCGGGGAAGGGGGGGAGGGATTTACGAGCCGTCATGGTGGACTCAAGGCAACAGAATTACCGGTAAGTCTAATTACGGTTTTTCCATTTCGTCCACCATGACGTCTTAACCATGAGAACTATCAGATTACTTAGTAGGGAGGGAGACTGCTTGCAGAACCTTCTGTCCAAAGGTCAAATTAGCAGAAGCAGACACATCAATACGATAATGTCTTATGAACGTATTTACATTAGACCAGGTGGCGGCCCTACAGATTTTGTCTAGGGAAACGCCCGCTCTTTCAGCCCTTGAAGATGCCATTGCTCTTGTGGAATGGGCTCTTATATTTGTGGGACTAGTAAGGCCTGACATTTGGTAACAGCTGGATATAGTTGACTTAATCTAACAACCTATAGAAGCCTTGTATGCTTTTCTACCCTTGTTTTGACCAGAAAACTGAATAAGGAGATTATCATCCCTTCTAAAAAAAAATGTCGCCGCCATGTATTGTATAATAGTCTCCCTGACATCCAGGAGTTGGAATTGTTCCTCAGATGCATTCTTTACATCTTCAGGAAAAGAAGGAAGGACGATTTCTTGGTCTCTATGAAAATCTGTGACGACTTTCGGAAGAAAACCCGGATCCAGTTTCAAAACTATCCTGTCCGGAAAGACAGAGAGATAGGGCTCTCGGCAGGAGAGAGCCTGAATCTCTCCCAGGTGTCTAGCTGATGTTATAGCTATTAAGAACGCAGCTTTGAAAGTAAGATGTTTAATTGAAATGTCCTGTAAGGGAGTAAATGGAGATTTCATTAGACCTTTCAAGACCAGGTTTAAATCCCACTGGGGAATCGTTGTGGTTATAGATTGTCTTAGTCTAGAAGCAGCTCTTACAAATCTTCTTATCCACCTATGGCTGGCCAGATCTGTATCATAGCATGCCCCCAAAGCAGATATCTGTACCTTTAGTGTACTGGGTCTGAAGCCCATATCCAGCCCCCTCTTGAGAAAATCTTAAATCTTCTCGATACTTGGGGGAGAATTTATTGGTGAATCTTGTCCCAGCCAACTGCAGTATTTTCTCCAGATTTTGAGATAGATTGCTTAAGTAATACTTTTTCTGCTGGATTTTAGAGTTTTTATAACCTTTTCTGAAAGACCTTTACTCTTGAAGATCTCGCTTTCAGGATCCATTCTGAAAATGTAAACAGCCTGGGATCTTGGTGTAGGATGGGACTCTGTTATAGAATGTCCTTTTGGAAAAGTATTTTCCATGGCTCTTCCAGAACTAATTCCTTTAGGACGGGGAACCAACTTCTCTTCGGCCAATAGGGAACCACCAGTATTACTGTTACCGGATCGGTTGTTATCTTCTGCAGTACTCGAGAAATGAGGGCCCAGGGAGGAAAAGCTTAAGCAAGGTTCCAGGTCCACCTGACTGAAAAGGCGTCGACTGCCCATGGCTCTTCTCTGGGGTTTAGAGAACAAAACCGCCCCACTTTTGCGTTGTTTTTTTACGCGAATATGTCTATTTGACGGACTCTCCATCTTCTGGAAATTTTCAGAAAAATTTCTTGATTTAGGGACCACTCCCCTGGGTCTAAAGTTTTTCTGCTGAGGTAGTCGGCTTCTATGTTTTCTGAACCCTTTAGATGGATCTCTGTGACTGAAAGTACATTTCTTTCTGCCCAGAAGAATATTCATTCCGCCAGACCCTTTAGGCTTTGAGATGTTGTGCCCCCCTGGTGTTTTAGGTAGGCCACAGCTGTTACATTGTTGGAGAATATTTTTAGATGTTTTCCGGACAATAGTTTTTGGGATACTTTTAGAGTCTCCCAGACAGCTCTCAACTCTCGGTAGTTTGATGATCTTTGTTTTATTTTGTTTGACCACCTGCCCTGATAGTTTGAGGAAGCTACTTTTGCTCTTCCAGCTCATGCCGCTTGCATCTGTCATGATCTGGACTTCTGGATTTTTCTACCAGGTTACGCCCCTCGACAGATTCTTCTTTTCCGTCCACCAGTTCAAATCTGACTTTACACGTAGGGGGATGGTTATCTTTTTCTCTAGGGAGGACAGTTTTCTGTCTCACTTCCCTAGTATCTAGGATTGAGTTATCCTGGTATGGGCCTGGCACCATGCCACTGTGGTGATGCACGAGGTCATCATTCCAGAAGTCTCATGGCACTCCTGATAGAACACTGACTTTGGGATTGGAAACTCTTTATCTTTTCCTTGAAAGATACTAACTTTTCTTGTGGTAGAGATGACATCTGGGTAATAGAATTTAGCATCACCCCTAGGAATTTCATATGAGTAGATGGTGCTAGACAAGACTTTTTTTCGATTTATTAACCAGCCCAAATCTGTGAACTTGTGAATCAGGTAATCCGTTTGACTGGATGTTTCTAGTTCTGAGTTGCCTATAATAATGAAATCGTCTACGTATGGAAACATTTTTAATCCCTCTGTCCTGAAAGGGGAGATCATTTCCACCACCAATTTTGTGAACACCCTTGGGGCGGAGGATATCCTAAAGGGTAGAGCAGTGAACTGGAAATGATTTACCACACCGGTGTTGTCTATTAATGCAAATCTGAGGTATTTTTGAAAAAAAGGTTTGAATTATAACCTTTTCCCTTTTCTAGTTCGGGAACTTCTATTACCACGCTTGAGTCTATTAAATCTAAGACTCCCTGCCAAATGTTTTCTTACACACTCCGGCTGTGGGAGGTTATCCGGAACTTCTTTGGAGGAGTTGAGGAGAATTCTATCCTGTATCCTTTTTTTTAATGATGTCCAAGGCCCAGGGATTCTGGGTCATGGATTCCCACTGGGATAGAAAACTTCTCAACCTTCCCCCATTCTTGGCGTCATTGTTTATCGGATTGTTTATTTTGGGGATTAAGGAGGAAACCCCTGTCATTCCCCCCTTTTTGATAGCTCCACCTCCCCGATTTTCCTTTGCCTCTATAGGATTTGGACTGAGGGTTAAAGGAACGAAAGGGCCTCTTTTTACTCTCCACAGGGAACCCTTTCTTTTTGTCAGCTGCTTTTTCGAGAATAGAGTCTAAGACCGGTACGAAAACATACTCTCCAGAAAAAGCAATAGAGCATAACTTAGCTTTAGATGTTCTATCTCCCCTCCAAGACTTCATCCACAATGCTCTTCTCGCTGAATTAGAGAGAGCCGCATCTTTAGCTGAGGCATCCGCTAAGAACGATGTGGCTGACTTGAGAAGGGGAATAGATTTTAGGATTTCCTCTCTAGGAGTTTTGTTTTTAATATGGTTTTCTAATTCCCTGAGCCAAAAATACACGGATCTAGCCACTAATGTTTTATTCCAAACATGGATGCTTCCCAGGATTTTTTCAGTAGAGCATCAGCCTTCCTTTCCATTGGATCCTGTAGTTGAGAGGAATCCTCAAATGGAAGGGAGGTCTTTTTGACAACTTTAGCTACCTGGACATCAATCTTTGGTGTTTCATTAACGATTTTTACTTCAGCTTGATCAAACCACTGCCTGTTCCTAAACTCCCTAGAGACACCTAATCTCCTTTCTGGATCCTTCAACTCGTCCAGAATCATATCTTTAATATTTTCATTTACTGGGAACACTTTGGATTTCTTTGCATTACTGCCAAGGAACACCTCTAGTGGCCACTCATCATTATTAAAGTTTACTACTCTACGAGGTGTGTGGATTTTTTTTTTGTGTGTGTGTGTTGTGGTGGAGGTCTTGATTGCATGCTGAGGTGTGGGAAGGCGGGATCCAGGGGGCCCAAGTAAATTCTTGCCCAGGGTACAATCAATAATAAAGACAGTCCTGAACATAGGCATAAAAATGATGTGAGAGAGAAACACCACTGAGAACATCTTTTTGTTGTGGTTATTCAAAATCAAATGACTCAAATGTTTGTCACCTTCAGTTCAGCTTGCCAGATCCCTTGATACATGAAGCCTCTGGGACCCAGGTTTCTCCCACATCTGTATCTTCTAGTAATATGAAAACATTCATGGGGGGGAATCTACATTATAGCAGTCTCTTTAAGGTCTTTAACTTCACTACTGAAGTTTCAGAAGGTAATACCGGTAGCTGCAACCTATAAACCATGTGATGATGTTTAAAGGATTTGTCCAGACTTATGCTTGATTTTAACTAGCTCTAGGAGCATGCTGTGCCTAATGCAAAAACCATACTCCCCTGCTCACCTGTTGGAACCACTTGGCAATCTTCCGGTCCCTGCATTGTTTACTTCTATATTGTTTACTTCATTGTTTGATGCTATACATGGGGTCATGTGCACTGCAGCAGCCAATGACTGGCCTCAGCAGTGAAGTGTCCCCAAGTTTTCCATCCAGAGGTTTACAGACGGGGGATTAGAAAACTGAATGGACTCAGGTCGCCAGATCAGACCAGCGGAGAGTAGGTGAGTGTGATTTTTTCATTAGGTACAACGAAATGCTGGGGCCAGTTAAAATCCAACATACGGCTGGACCTTAGTGGCTCTGTCAGGTCTTCTCCTATGGTACCCTAACTAGGGTAGCATATAATAGAGTGCATCATGCACAGAAAAACAGGTATATAGCATTCTATGACTTAATTCAGTATTTTCAAGTCAAAAGCTAATTAAAAGGTTTTTCATCACCAAAAAAATGTTGGCAATAGGCTTAGAATGGCTTAAATAACCTTAAAAAACAATACATCACCAATCCATCGCTGCTGCCCATGTCCCTGCTGCTCTGTACTTCCTGCTCCCATCTCAGCACACAGGAAATGCTAATCACTGTCTGAGAGGAGGTCACTAGTGATGGACAGACATCGTCCGAGACCATTCGCAAAAGCGCGTTTGTGATCAAATGTTTGCGAACCGTGTAATAGCAGGCGAACCTGAAAAACCTTCAGGTCATATTTGCAGCCATCAACAAAAAGTCCCACAACATGGACAGTGATATACCAGAGGGGGATCACTGGCAAAAATTCCCACAAAAAATACCTCTGTACAGTGACTGATAACAACGCCATACCGTGACCGAATAAAAGGGTATAAGAGGGCACAGTACAGGGAATGACTAGGAGCACTGCACAGGGTATGATAAGAGGGCACAATGCAGGTTATAAGGGGGCACAGTACGGGGAAAGGGGCACAGTCACATGACCCTGTGACATTAGAAGGTCCTTATGGTGAATACTGTTCATACGCCACCATAACGAGAGGCAGGGGAGTGAGACAAGGGTGTGATTATGTAGCTAGAGATAAAAAAAAATTAACTGTCGGCCAGTACAGACCCCAAAAATTAGGCAATAGGCATTCACCTGACAGCAAAGAACTTTAAATTCTGTGGCTGGAGTTACATTAGGCGGTCACAGGATAAATATGTAACTGTCAGCCAGTACAGGCCCCAAAACTTAGCCAATAGGCATTCACCTGACAGCACAGAACTTTGGATTCTGTGGCTGGAGGTGCATTAGGTTGTCACAGGATAAATATGTAACTGTCGGCCAGTACAGGCCCCAAAAATTAGACATTCACCTGACATAAAATGCCTTTTATGCTGCTGTATATACATAAGGTAAGGAAAATTCTTTGTTCTGTGTGGTGGCGAATATGTGTGGGCTGGCATGAGGAAAATCAATTACATATGGTCATCACTGGTGTTGAATTCCTCCGAGATCCATGCCTCATTCATTTTTAAAAATGTGAGGTAGTCCACACTGTCATGAACTAGGCGAGTGTGCTTATCCGTCACGATCCCCCCTGCTGCCCTGAACTTCCTTTCGGACAGGACACTCGAGGAGAGGCAAGCCAAGAGTTCCATGGCAAATTGTGCCATCTCTGGCCACAGGTCAAGCCTGCACACCCAGTAGTCAAGGGGTTCTTTGCTTCTCAGAGGGTCCACATCGGCCGTTAACCCGATGTAGTCGGACACCTGTCAGTCTAGGCGTTCCCTGAGGCTGGATCCGGAGGGTGGCTGTCAATGGGTTGGCTGCAAGAATGATCTCATATCCGAAGTGACCAACACATCTTCAGACCGCCCTCTTTTTGCAGGCGCGGTAGGATTGGTACCTGCAACTGTTTTACTGTGGGTGGAAATTCCTCTGCCAGTGCCCGCAACAGCAGAATGCAGCATCTCTCGCAGAAAGGCCTGATAATTCTGCATTCTGACAGCCCTCTGTGATGCTGGTAACATGTCCGCCATTTTGTGTTTGTACCGGGGGTCTAAGTACGTTGCCACCCAGTATAGGTCCTTGACCTTTATGCTTTTTATACGAGGGTCCCTCTTCAAACACTGTAGCATGAAAGCCCCAATTTGCACTAAATTGGAAGCGGTGGAGGGCCCTGGCTCCTGCTCATCACCCAGGAGAATGTCGTCCTTGGTCTCCTCCCCCCAGTCACGAACAACACCAGGGAGACCAAAAAAGATTAAAGCCTGCTCTTCTTGCTCCTCCTTCTCCTCCCCCCATCCACCATCCTCCTCTGACTCCTCTTCAGACTCCTGCTGACTTGTCTCATATGGAGTAGTCCCCCTAGGAATTCATTCAGCATTGCGACTTCATTATCTTCCAGCTCCTGCTCCTCGATGGCTTGATCAATGACACGACACAGTGCACGCTCCAGAAGGAAGGCGTAAGGTACGATGTCACTGATGGCTACCTGGCTGAGACTGACCAGTTTGGTGATCTCATCAAATGGCCGCAGAAGTCTGCATGCGTCGCGCATGAGCAGCCACTGGCGTGGTGAAAAGAAACCAAGCTCCCCAGAACCTGCCCTGCCGCAGAGTTCGTACAGGTAGTCATTAACTGCACGTTTCTGCTGGAACAGCCTATCAAGCATATACAAGGTGGAGTTCCAGCGCGTCGGGCAGTCACAAATCAGACGTTTGACGGGCAAGTGGTGTCGCCGCTGAACGTCAGCAAGGTGAGCCATGGCCGTGTAAGATATTCTAAAATGGCCAGAGATTTTGCTGGCCTGCCGCAAGACGTCCTGGACCCTGGGGTATTTGGCAGTGAATCGCTACATGACTAAGTTCAGGACGTGTGCCATGCATGGCACGTGTGTCATTTTGCCCTGTTTCAGCGTGCTGAGCAGATTGGCACTGTTGTCGCACACCACTTTACCAGGCACATCAGCCACAGCACAGCAAGGCAACGTCTCACCTGGCATGTCGAATAGGTTCTGGGGAGCTTGGGGGATGCAGCTGAGAGTTTCACTTTAAGACGCATAAAAATGGCCCCTGATTAAAATGCATATTTTTTGTTGGAATATTTGCCATTGATCCCCCTCTGGTATGTCGCTGTCCATGTTGTGGGACTATTTGGTGGCTGCAAAGATAACCTGATTTTTCAATGGGGTCTGCTGCGAATGCGCGGTTCGCGAATATTCGATCACTAGCTGCAGGCACTTGCTTAAGTCTAAACAGGAACAAGAGGAAGTTAAAAAGCCAGGACAGGAATTAAGTAGGGTACATGGAGTAAATTCAAGAAATTATATCTAGAAAACCACTCGTTTATAATAGGGAAAAAAGTAGTTAATATGAAATAAAAAAAATTGACGGAAGTGTCCCTTTAAAGGTCCCCCACTATCATATATTCTCAACTTTTTCTCAGTGTCAAAATGGGCAGCTGTTTGGGCATTTGGGGTGCTGGCCTTGTGGGGAAATGATGAATCTGTGGACAGTACTGGATTTGGGTTCCTTTATCTTAGCAGATAAAATAATTCTGGACGCCCACTCTCCATCTATACAAAACATGTGATTGGTAAGCACGGAGAAGGCCGCGTTGCTCACAGGAGCACCTGTGCCTTCTCAAACAGCTGATCAGCGGGGGTCCCAGGTGTCAGACTCCCACCAATAGGTCATCAGTATAAACATTTTGGAAAACCCTTTTAAAGATAACCTGTCACCATGAAAATGCAGTACCATCTGCAGGCAGGATGTTACAGAGTCGCACCCTGCACAACTATCAGTGACTGACAGCTATGGCTACTTTCACACTCGCGTTTAGTGCGGATCCGTCATGAATCTGCACAGACGGATCCGTTCAGATAATACAACCGTCTGCATCCGTTCAGAACGGTTTGTATTATCTTTAGCATAGCCGAGACGGATCCGTCTTGAACACTATTGAAAGTCAATGGAAGACGGATCCGTTTTCTATTATGCCAGATTGTGTCATAGAAAACAGATCCGTCCCCATTGACTTACATTGTGTGTCAGAACGGATCCGTTTGGCTCAGTTTCATCAGACGGACACCAAAACGCTGCAGGCAATGTATTGGTGTCCGCCTCCAAAGCGGAATGGAGACGGAACGGAGGCAAACTGAGGCATTCTGAGCGGATCCTTTTACATTCAGAATGCATTATGGCAAAACTGATCCGTTTGGACCGCTTGTGAGAGCCCTGAACGGATCTCACAAACGGAAAGCCAAAATGCCAGTGTGAAAGTAGCCAAGTCTGTATACACATTTACACAGAGAGTGCTATCAGTCACTGATAACACCTCCCCCGTGTACAACTGGGTTCAGAAATAGCAGAGATATAAATCTATAAAACACAAGTTTTACTGAATCTTTTCCCACAAAACTACATATTAATCTGCTCAGCTCCTCTTACTTTGTAACATGCAGATTACAACACATTTCATTGTGACAGGTTCACTTTAAGTCAGAGTTTTTAGTTGGTAGTACATAGAAGTACAGAGAAAATGCAGAACAGAGTAGTATAAGTAATTGAAAAGGTGAGTCATTAGTCATCCTGTTAAAGACTAATTCTGTGTAGGTTGTACATAATCTGTACATTCTCGCCTTGCAGAGTCAAGAAATGCGTATTTTGTTTTAAACTGTTATTTTTGCCTTTGCATGTGTAGAACAAGGCAATATATATATCCATTTAAAGACACCTGGTTTTTAGATTTTTACAGTACATTCCATTTATTCAGACATTTAGACTGATACTAGGTATATTCTTATAACTACGTGGCTATGATCACGGAAATTCCAGATTCCATTAATGGGCAATATCTTGCTGTTTAGGAATATAAGGAAATAAGGAAACAATGTATTAATAATAATAATAATGATGATAATGAACTTAATTGCTAGAATATAAAGAAGTCTTGTTGTGGACCACCATATGACTGGAAAAGGGATTTCTTTCTTTACAACAGGGATATCCTTAAAGTGGCTCTGTCACCAGGATCAACTCTACTAAACCATACATACTATAGTACATAGAGTATATGATATGTAGATGCTAGGACACAGCTCTGCCTTCAGCTTGTCTAGCCCTGTCAATCAAGGGGAGAGTGGAGAGTGCGTAGCACAGGGGGTGTTACAAAGCAGTGTACTAAGGATTCAGCCCCGCCTCCTGGTGCTCAAACTTCTCATTTGCAGAGAAATAAAATGCAGATTTCTCTGCAGCTGTTCAGCATACCGACAAAAGAAAGGTATTGTTTTAGTCAGCATGATGAGCCCTACCAGGCAGTGGGTCTGGTTTAATAGGATTGATCCTGATGACAGAGCCACTTTAAGTGCAGATACTATCAATGAATCCATTTAAAAACAATGTAAGAACAACTCTTGAGCCCCCTCCTTTCTTCTGCATAATCAAAACTTCAAACAAAAAGCTCCTGACAGGTACATTAAGCAAAGATCTTGCACACAAAAAAATAAATCCCACAGCATCTTCCCTTATGGTTATTTCACACGAGTGTGTCCCTTGCAGGAATCATGCTCCATGTAAGAGAGGTATAGTGCGTTCTGGACTTAGGAAGCACACGGCTTTATCGATATCGACACGGCTTGATTGATAATACTGTGTGCCTTTGTGTGACCTCTCTGTAACAGAATCATACTGACAGCTTTATGTCAATATGATTCCATTGCAGAAATGTCAGGAAGAGGCACACAGCATTATCAATCATGGTAATGCCATGTGCTTCCTAAGTCCAGACCGCATGATCCCTCTCTCACACAGGCTCAGGATCTCAGCTAGCTCTGACACACCCCCATATCCTGAGAAGAGTTGTCTTCTGTGTCTCTCTTACAAGGAACAGATCTTCCCTGACAACAGGCAGTGGACTGCAAATTAGGTGGAAGTGAGACCCCTTGTGGCCATGACTTTACAGCTTTTTTTTTCAGGTGGATGCAGGCATATTTTTTTGAATGAAGTAATAAAAAAAATTTGTTACACCATTCTCTATTAAATTACAATTACAATTGTGTGAAATTACCATTGTGTAAAGAACAGTGACTCTTTAAACAACCAGACGTGGGGTGTATATTTTAGACAATACAATGCAAACTGAGGGCGGTCCCCTCAAGAGCAGGCAAACTCTTCTGCACCTTTTTTGTGCACTCACTCACAGTACACAACCAAAAATCCACCTTGGGATGTGGAGATTCTCATGCAGTTAAATAATCTGCTTAAATGCGTATCCAGGCACCAGAGACTAACATCTGGACACATATGCCATAGTAACATAGTAACATAGTTTATAAGGCTGAAAAAAGACATCCGTCCATCCAGTTCAGCCTGTTATCCTGCAAGTTGATCCAGAGGAAGGCAAAAAAAAAAACTGTGAAGTAGAAGCCAATTTTCCTCACTTTAGGGGAAAAATTCCTTCCCTACTCCAATTAGGCAATCAGAATAACTCCCTGGATCAACGACCCATCTCTAGTAGCTATAACCTGTAATATTTTTAGACTCCAGAAATACATCCAGGCCCCTCTTGAATTCCTTGATTGTACTCACCATCACTACCTCCTCAGACAAAGAGTTCCAAAGTCTCACTGCTCTTACCGTAAAGAATCCTATGTTTGTGTACAAACCTTCTTTCCTCCAGATGCAAAGGATGTCCCATCGTCACAGTTCTGGGGATAAATTGATGATGGGAGAGATCTCTGTACTGTCCCCTGATATATTTATACATAGTTATTAGATCTCCCCTCAGTGGTCTTTTTTCTAAAGTGAATAACCCTAATTTTGATAATCTTTCAGGTTACTGTAGTCCACCCATTCCACTTAGTAACATAGTAACATAGTACATAAGGCCGAAAAAAGACATTTGTCCATCCAGTTCGGCCTGTCATCCTACAAGTTGATCCAGAGGAAGGCAAAAAAAACCTGTGAGGTAGAAGCCAATTTTCCTCACTTTAGGGGAATAAAAAATTCCTTCCCGACTCCAATCAGGCAATCAGAATAACTCCCTGGATCAACGACCCCTCTCTAGTAGCTACTGCCTGTAATATTATTACACTCCAGAAATACATCCAGGCCCCTCTTGAATTCCTTTATTGTACTCACCATCACCACCTCCTCAGGCAGAGAGTTCCATAGTCTCACTGTTCTTACCGTAAAGAACCCTTTTCTATGTTTGTGTACAAACCTTCTTTCCTCCAGACGCAGAGGATGTCCCCTCGTCACAGTCACAGTCCTGGGGATAAATAGATGATGGGATAGATCTCTGTACTGCCCCCTGATATATTTATACATAGTAATTAGATCTCCCCTCAGTCGTCTTTTTTCTAACGTGAATAACCCTAATTTTGATAATCTTTCAGGGTACTGTAGTTGCCCCATTCCAGTTATTACTTTAGTTGCCCTCCTCTGGACCCTCTCCAGCTCTGCTATGTCTGCCTTGTTTACAGGAGCCCAGAACTGTACACAGTACTCCATGTGTGGTCTGACCAGTGATTTGTAAAGTGGTAGGACTATGTTCCTATCACGGGAATCTATGCCCCTTCTGATGCAACCCATTATCTTATTGGCCTTGGCAGCAGCTGCCTGACACTGGTTTTTGCAGCTTAGTTTGCTGTTTATTAAAATTCCTAGATCCTTTTCCATGTCAGTGTTACCGAGTGTTTTACCATTTAGTATGTATGGGTGACTTGCATTATTCCTTCCCATGTGCATAACTTTACATTTGTCAGTGTTAAACCTCATCTGCCACTTATCTGCCCAAGCCTCCAATCTATCCAGATCCCTCTGTAGTAGTATACTGTCCTCTTCAGTGTTAATTACTTTACACAGTTTAGTGTCATCTGCGAAAATTGATATTTTACTATGCAAGCCTTCTACAAGATCATTAATAAATATATTGAAGAGAATAGGGCCCAATACTGACCCCTGAGGTACTCCACTAGTGACCCAATCTGAGTATGTACCGTTAATAACCACCCTCTGTTTTCTATCATTGAGCCAGTTACTTACCCACTTACAGACGTTTTCTCCGAGTCCGAGCATTCTCATTTTATATACTAACCTTTTATGCGGTACAGTGTCAAATGCTTTGGAGAAGTCCAGATACACGACATCCATTGATTCGCCGCTGTCAAGTCTAGAACTTACCTCCTCATAGAAACTGATTAAATTAGTTTGACATGACCGATCCCTCACGAAGCCATGCTGATATGGCGTTATTTGCTTATTTCCGTTAAGATGCTCTAACATAGCATCTCTCAGAAAACCTTCAAACAGTTTACCCACAACAGATGTTAAACTTACCGGCCTATAGTTTCCAGGCTCTGTTTTTGGACCCTTTTTGAATATTGGCACCACATTTGCCATGCGCCAATCCTGTGGGACATTCCCTGTCAGTACAGAGTCCGCAAATATCAGAAATAAGGGTCTGGCTATGACATTACTTAATTCCCTTAGGATACGGGGGTGTATGCCATCCGGTCCTGGCGATTTGTCTATTTTGATATTTTTAAGTCGCTGTTGTACTTCTTCCTGGGTCAGACAGGACACTTTTAATGGCGAATTTATTTCAACATTCAGCATTTCATCTGACAGTTTATTTTCCTCAGTGAATACATTGGAGAAAAAAATATTTAACAGCTTTGCTTTCTCCTTGTCGCTCTCTGCGACTCCCCCCTCATTACTCTTTAAAGGGCCGACACCTTCAGATTTATACTTTTTAACATTTATATAATTGAAGAACATTTTAGGGTTAGTTTTACTCTCTTTGGCAATTAATCTCTCGGTCTCTAGTTTGGCCGCTTTTATTTGTTTTTTACATGTTCTGTTTTTTTCCTTATAGTTTTTCAGTGCTTCCGTGCTACCCTCCTGTTTTAGTGTTTTATATGCTTTCTTTTTGTCATTTATTGCTTTCTTTACAGTTCTGTTTATCCACATTGGTTTATTTTTGTTCCTTAACCTTTTATTCCCATACGGTATGTACCTCTCACAATGAGATTTTAGGATGTTTTTCACCCCTTAAGGACACATGACGTATCGGTACGGCATGTTTCCCGAGTCCTTAAGGACACATGACGTACCGGTACGGCATGTGTTGTTCCGATCACTGCCGCCCGGCTGTGATCGGAACAAGGTGCCTGCCCAAATCATTGAGCAGGCACCTCGGCTAAATGCGCGGGGGGGTCCCGTGACCCCCCATGTCCGCGATCGCAACAAACCACAGGTCAATTCAGACCTGCGGTTTGTTGCGATTTCTGCAGTTTCTGATCCCAGCGGTCCCTGACCGCGGCGATCAGAAACTTTAGTGTGCCGAAAATATATTTTTATCACCCCCCCCTGCACCTCTGAATGATTTTAGCCCGGTGGGAGGTGCAGGGGGGGTGTTGCGGGCGGTGGGGGCGGTGCGGGAGGCGGGCGGTGCGGCAGGCGGGATCGCGATCCCCCGCCCGCCTCCCATTGAATAATTGTTGGTGTAGAGTGGGTATACCAGGGTGCCAGCACATTGCTGACACCCTGGTATAAACGGCTGACATCGGTGATGCGATGTCAGCCGTTTAACCCTTTCCATACAGCGGTCCGTACGGACCGCTGTATGGAAAAAGTTAACAGTAAGAGGGAGCTCCCTCCCTCTCCGATCGGGGGGCTGCTGTGCCTTTGCAGCCCCCCGATGGAGAGGAAGAGAGCTCCCAGACAGCCCCCCGCCAGCCCCGTCCTCACCCTTCCCCGTCTGCGCAGTTCTGAGCAGACGGGGAAGGTTCTCATGGCAACAGGACGCCTGCTCAGGCGTCCTGCTGTCCATGGTGCTGAACAGATCTGTGCTAAAAGCATAGATCTGTTCAGTGTAAGTAAAATACAGTACAGAACAATATATATTGTACTGTACTGTATTATACAGACATCAGACCCACTGGATCTTCAAGAACCAAGTGGGTCTGGGTAAAAAAAAAAAGTGAAAAAAAAGTAAAAATCAAAAAACACATTTATCACTGATTAAAAATTAAAAAAATAACATTCCCTACACATGTTTGGTATCGCCGCGTCCGTAACGACCTGATCTATAAAACGCTCATGTTACTTTACCCGAACGGTGAACGCCATAAAAATAAAAAATAAAAAACTATGATGAAATTGAAATTTTGCCCACCTTACTTCCCAAAAAAAGGTAATAAAAGTGATCAAAAAAGTCGCATGTACGCCAAAATTGTAGCAATCAAACCGTCATCTCATCCCGCAAAAAATGAGACCCTACTTAAGATAATCACCCAAAAACTGAAAAAACTATGGCTCTTAGACTATGGAGACACTAAAACATAATTTTTTTTGTTTCAAAAATGAAATCATTGTGTAAAACTTACATAAATAAAAAAAAAGTATACATATTAGGTATTTCCGCGTCCGTATCGACCGACTGTATAAAAATATCACATGACCTAACCCCTCAGGTGACCACCGTAAAAAAAAAAAATAATTTTGTCATCTTACGTCACAAAAATAGGCACCCCAAAATAGTGCAAATCAAACCGTCATCTCATCCCGCAAAAAATGAGACCCTACTTAAGATAATCGCCCAAAAACTGAAAAAACTATGACTCTTAGACTATGGAGACACAAACTTTTTTTTGTTTTAAAAATGAAATCATTGGGTAAAACTTACATAAATTAAAAAAATGTAATACATATTAGGTATCGCCGCGTCCGTGACAACCTGCTCTATGAAATTACCACATTATCTAACCTGTCAGATGAATGTTGTAAATAACAAAAAAAAAAAAACGGTGCCAAAAAAGCTAATTCTTGTTACCTTGCCGCACAAAAAGTGTAATATAGAGCAACCAAAAATCATATGTACCCTAAACTAGTACCAACAATACTGCCACCCTATCCCGTAGTTTCTAAAATGGGGTCACTTTTCTGGAGTTTCTACTCTAGGGGTGCATCAGGGGGGCTTCAAATGGGACATGGTGTCAAAAAAACAGTCCAGCAAAACCTGCCTTCCAAAAACCGTATGGCATTCCTTTCCTTCTGCGCCCTGCCGTGTGCCCGTACAGCGGTTTACGACCACATATGGGGTGTTTTTGTAAACTACAGAATCAGGGCCATAAATAATGAGTTTTGTTTGGCTGTTAACCCTTGCTTTGTAACTGGAAAAAAAATATTTAAATGGAAAATCTGCCAAAAATGTGAAATTTTGAAATTGTGTCTCTATTTTCCATTAAATCTTGTGCAGCACCTAAAGGGTTAACAAAGTTTGTAAAATCAGTTTTGAATACCTTGAGGGGTGTAGTTTCTTAGATGGGGTCACTTTTATGGAGTTTCTACTCTAGGGGTGCATCAGGGGGGCTTCAAATGGGACATGGTGTCAAAAAAACAGTCGGCGCACCTTTCACTCTACGCCCCGCTGTGTGGCCGTACAGTAGTTTACAGCCACATATGGGGTGTTTCTGTGAACAGCAGAGTCAGGGCAATAAAGATACAGTTTTGTTTGGCTGTTAACCCTTGCTTTGTTAGTGAAAAAAATGGGTTAAAATTGAAAATTAGGCAAAAAAAAGAAATTCTCAAATTTCATCTCCATTTGCCAATAACTCTTGTGCAACACCTAAAGGGTTAACGACGTATGTAAAATCAGTTTTGAATACCTTGAGGGGAGTAGTTTCTTAGATGGGGTCACTTTTAGGGAGTTTCTCCTCTAGGGGTGCATCAGGGGGCTTCAAATGGGACATGGTGTAAATAAACCAGTCCATAAAAATCAGCCTTCCAAAAACCAAACGGCGCACCTTTTACTCTACGCCCCGCTGTGAGGCCGTACAGTAGTTTACGGCCACATACTGGGTGTTTCTGCAAACAGCAGAGTCAGGGCAACAAAAATACAGTCTTGTTTGGCTGTTAACCCTTGCTTTGTTAGTGGAAAAAATGGATTAAAATGAAAAATTAGACAAAAAAATCAAATTCTCAAATTTCCTCCCCATTTGCCAATAACTCTTGTGCAACACCTAAAGGGTTAACAATGTATGCAAAATCAGTTTTGAATACCTTGAGGGGTGTAGTTTCTTAGATGGGGTCATTTTTGGGTGGTTTCTATTATGTAAGCCTCGCAAAGTGACTTCAAACCTGAACTGGTCCCTAAAAATTGAGTTTTTGTAAATTTCGGAAAAATTTCAAGATTTGCTTCTAAACTTCTAAGCCTTATAACATCCCCAAAAAATAAAATATCATTCCCAAAACAATTCAAGCATGAAGTAGACATAAGGGGAATGTAAAGTCATCACAATTTTTTGGGGTATTACTATGTATTACAGAAGTAGAGAAACTGAAACTTTGAAATTTGCAAATTTTTCCAAATTTTTGGTAAATTAGGTATTTTTTTTGTGCAAAAAAAATAATTTTTTTGACTTCATTTTACCAGTGTCATGCAGTACAATATGTGACGAAAAAACAATCTCAGAATGGCCTGGATAAGTCAAAGCGTTTTAAAGTTATTAGCACTTAAAGTGACACTGGTCAGATTTCCAAAAAATGGCCTGGTCCTTAAGGTGAAAATGAGCCCGGTCCTTAAGGGGTTAAAGATATCCCATTTTTTGGCTGTATTTTTATTTTTGAGGACTTTGTCCCAGTTAGTTAGGCCTATGGCCTCTCTTAGTTGGCTAAATTTAGCTTTTTTGAAGTTTGTTATTTTTGTTCCTCCCTGTAGAAACGCTCTTTTGAATGATAATTGGAAGGTTATTACTTTATGGTCACTATTTCCCAGGTGTCCCCCAACCTGCACGTCTGTTGTTCTGTCAGGTCTATTGGTTAATATTAAGTCCAGTATGGCCGTCCCTCTAGTCGGGTCCTGAACCAGTTGGGAGAGATAATTGTCTTTGGTTATTGCCAAGAATCTGTTTCCTTTATGAGATATACAAGTTTCAGTTTCCCAGTCTATATCTGGGTAGTTGAAGTCCCCCATAATAACCACCTCATTATGATTTGCCGCCTTGTCTATCTCGTTTAGTAGTAGATTTTCTGTGGACTCTGGTATATTAGGTGGTTTATAGTAGACTCCTATTAGTAATTTATTGTTGTTTTTAGCTCCATGTATCTCTACCCATAGTGACTCCACATGTTCATGTCCCTCACTTATATCTTCACGGAGTGTGGGCTTTAGACAAGACTTTACATAAAGGCAGACCCCGACACCTCTCCGGTTTTGACGATCCTTTCTAAACAGACTGTAACCTTGTACATTAACTGCCCAGTCATAGCTATCATCCAGCCATGTCTCAGTTATTCCCACTATGTCATAGTCCTCCTCACACATCACTAATTCCAGTTCACCAGTTTTATTAGTCAGGCTTCTGGCATTAGTATACATACATTTGAGAGGTTTATGTATATTTTTTACCCTACACCTTTCCTTCTGAACTGTTCTAGTCCCTCCTTTCATTCCTCCCCCAGTCCCACTACCTTGCCCCCGGTCTCTATCTGCACTATCTTCCCCTTCTATAGTATAATTACCCTCCCCCCCCAGTCCCTAGTTTAAACACTCCTCCAACCTTCTAGCCATCTTCTTCCCCAACACAGCTGCCCCTTCCCCATTGAGGTGCAGCCCGTCCCTACGATAGAGCCTGTAGCCGACAGAGAAGTCGGCCCAGTTCTCCAGGAACCCAAACCCCTCCATCCTACACCAGTTCTTGAGCCACTTGTTAATTTCCCTAATCTCCCGCTGCCTTTCTTGTGTGGCCCGTGGTACAGGTAGTATTTCGGAAAATACTACCTTTGAGGTCCTTGCCCTAAGCTTTTGACCTAAATCCCTGAAATCATTTTTAAGGACTCTCCACCTACCCCTAGCTTTGTCATTGGTTCCGATATGGACCATGACCGCTGGATCTTCTCCAGCCCCTCCCAGTAATCTGTCAACCCGATCCGCGATATGTCGAACTCTAGCGCCAGGAAGACAGCACACTGTTCGGCGATCACGGTCTTTGTGACAGATTTCCCTATCTGTTCCCCTAATAATTGAGTCTCCCACTACCAGCACCTGTCTGGCCTGCCCTGCTCTCCTGGTCCCCTGCTTACCGGAGCTGACATTCCCCTGACTGGCAGAGGAAGTGTCCGGCTGCGGCAGTGCCGTCCCTGGACTGATATCCCCCTCATCTGCCAAACGTGCAAACTTGTTGGGGTGTGTCAGATCAGGGCTAGCCTCCCTGGCACTCTTCCCTCTACCCCGCTTTCTAACTGTTACCAAGCTAGCTACCTCACTTTCCTCAGCCTCCTCTCTGTCACCCTCCCCCTCATCTACCCCAAAGAGTGCTTGCTCAGTGAGAAGCAAACTTTTTTGCAAATTGTCAATGCCTCTCAGTGTTGCAACTTGCCCATTTAGAGACTCAATTAGCGATTCCAAACGGGTAATTTGCTCACATCTTGAACAAAGATATACACCCTCGAACGGCTGTTCCAGGACTGCATACATCATGCAAGATGTGCACTGAACTGCGTTGTCAATTGTGCAACACATACTAAATGGGGATTACACCACAAAAGCAAAAAATACAATACAATGTAGTAATAAGATACAGGCTAATTGCAGTCCCCCACTGAAGTCCCTGAATCTAAAGTCACTTAATCTTAAGTCACACACTTACACAACCACACTTAATCAACCACGCGTCGCGGTCAAACTCGCGTTATATATCTGCTTATATTAATATAAATGCAGCTCACTGCACCAGCCTGGTTTGCTTCCCCTCTGCCCTCCTCTGAACCCTCTCCAGCTCTGCTATGTCTGCCTTGTTCACAGGAGCCCAGAACTGTACACACTACTCCATGTGTGGTCTGACTAGTGATTTGTAAAGTGGCAGGACTATGTTCTCATCACGGGCATCTATGCCCTTTTTGATGCAATCCATTATCTTATCGGCCTTAGCAGCAGCTGCCTGACACTGGTTTCTACAGTTTAGTTTGCTGTTTACCAAAATTCCTATATCCTTTTTCATGTCAGTGTTACCCAGTGTTTTACCATTTAGTATGTACTGGTGACTTGCAATATTCCTTCCCATGTGCATAACCTTACATTTGTCAGTGTTAAACCTCATCTGCTGCTTCTCTGCCCAAGCCTTCAATCTATCCGGATCCATCTGCAGCCGTATACTGTCCTCTTCCGTGTTTATTACTTTACACAGTTTAGTGTCATCTGCAAAAATCGATATTTTACTGTGCAAGCCTTCATAGAGTCAATAAGTCCTTTTCAGACAAATTATCTCTACGGGACTTCCTCTACACCTCTCCTTTCATCTGGCTTTCTTTTTGTAGTTGTTCTGGTCCTGTCTTGGGTGGTAGCTGGTCCAGGACTGGCTGAGCTGTCAGCATCTGTTGTCTTTGCTATCCAGACTGTTGTCTTTGCTGTTGGTGCTTTGATGCTGCCTAGTGCCAAGGCAGCTTAGGCTACTTTCACACTTGCGTTCGGGGTTCCGCTTGTGAGTTCCGTTTGAAGGCTCTCACAAGCGGCCCCGAACGGATCCGTACTGCCCCAATGCATTCTGAGTGGATGCGGATCCGCTCAGAATGCATCAGTTTGGCACCGTTTGGCCTCCGTTCCGCTCAGCAGGCGGACACCCGAACGCAGCTTGCAGCGTTTTCGTGTCCGCCTGGCCGTGCGGAGCCAAACTGATCCGTCCAGACTTACAATGCAAGTCAATGGGGACGGATTCGTTTGACGTTGACACAATATGGTGCAATTTCAAACGGATCCGTCCCCCATTGACTTTCAATGTAAAGTCAGGAGTCCCTAATAATATACCATCAGATCGGAGTTTTCTCCAATCCGATGGTATATTTTAACTGGAAGCGTCCCCATCACCATGGGAACGCCTCTATGTTAGAATATACCATCGGATTTGAGTAAGATCGTGAAACTCAGATCCGACAGTATATTCTAACACAGAGGCGTTCCCATGGTGATGGGGATGCTTCAAGTTAGAATATACTAAAAGAACTGTGTACATCACTGCCCGTGCAGACCCCCCCTCCCTCCCCCCTGTTTTTAACTCATTGGTGGCCAGTGCGGCAGGCCGCCCCTCCCTCCCCCCCTGTTTTTAACTCATTGGTGGTCAGTGCGGCCGGCCCCCCCTCCCTCCCCCCCTGTTTTTAACTCATTGGTGGCCAGTGCTTATAGCACAGACCTTTCACTTACCAGTAGGAGGAGCGCCCGGCCGGTCACAGACATCGCAGGTAAGTATAATGCTTCTAAAATTGCTAAGTAACCATGGCAACCAGGACTGCAGTAGCGTCCTGGTTGCCATGGTTATCGATCGGAGTCCCAGCGATTAAACTGGGACTCCGATCGGAACTCTCCGCTGCCACCAATGATGGGGGGTCGGTCATTTTAATTAGGGGGGGGCGGCCGCACTGGCCACCAATAAGTTAAAAACAGGGGGGGAGGGGGTGGGCGGCCGCACTGGTCACCAATGAAATAAAAACAGGGGGGGAGGGAGGGGGGGCCGGCCGCACTGTCCACCAATGAGTTAAAAACAGGGGGGGGCGGCCGCACTGGTCACCAATGAGTTAAATATAGAGGAGGGAGGGAGGTGGGCCGCACTGGCCACCAATGAGTTAAAAACAGGGGGGGAGGGGGGGGCCCGCCGCACTGGCCACCAATGAGTTAAAAACAGGGGGGGGAGGGAGGGGGGGTCTGCAGGGGCAGTCATGTACACAGTTCTTTTAGTATATTCTAACTTGAAGCGTCCCCCATCACTATGGGAACGCCTCTGTGTTAGAATATACTGTCGGATCTGAGTTTTCACGAAGTGAAAAATCAGATCTGAAAAAAACAGTTATGCAAACGTTCTGAACGAATGCAAGCGTTTGCATTATAGGTGCGGATCCGTCTGTACAGACACCAGACAGATCCGCGCCTAACGCAGGTGTGAAAGTAGCCTTAGCCGAACAGCAGAGGTGCTGTTGGACTGCTGCATCGCGCCGCCTTCCAGTGTGGTGTTTTGGCGGCGGTGGTCGCAATGTGGTGCTGCACCAATTTAAAGTAGGTACTTACTCATAGGGGCAACCTTGGTGTGGTGAGTGGGCCTATGCATTTTGATCAAAATGTATACTACACTGCGTGCAGAATTATTAGGCAAATGAGTATTTTGACCACATCATCCTCTTTATGCATGTTGTCTTACTCCAAGCTGTATAGGCTCGAAAGCCTACTACCAATTAAGCATATTAGGTGATGTGCATCTCTGTAATGAGAAGGGGTGTGGTCTAATGACATCAACACCCTATATTAGGTGTGCATAATTATTAGGCAACTTCCTTTCCTTTGGCAAAATGGGTCAAAAGAAGGACTTGACAGGCTCAGAAAAGTCAAAAATAGTGAGATATCTTGCAGAGGGATGCAGCGCTCTTAAAATTGCAAAGCCTCTGAAGCGTGATCATCGAACAATCAAGCGTTTCATTCAAAATAGTCAACAGGGTCGCAAGAAGCGTGTGGAAAAACCAAGGCGCAAAATAACTGCCCATGAACTGAGAAAAGTCAAGCGTGCAGCTGCCAAGATGCCACTTGCCACCAGTTTGGCCATATTTCAGAGCTGCAACATCACTGGAGTGCCCAAAAGCACAAGGTGTGCAATACTCAGAGACATGGCCAAGGTAAGAAAGGCTGAAAGATGACCACCACTGAACAAGACACACAAGCTGAAACGTCAAGACTGGGCCAAGAAATATCTCAAGACTGATTTTTCTAAGGTTTTATGGACTGATGAAATGAGAGTGAGTCTTGATGGGCCAGATGGATGGGCCCGTGGCTGGATTGGTAAAGGGCAGAGAGCTCCAGTCCGACTCAGACGCCAGCAAGGTGGAGGTGGAGTGCTGGTTTGGGCTGGTATCATCAAAGATGATCTTGTGGGGCCTTTTCGGGTTGAGGATGGAGTCAAGCTCAACTCCCAGTCCTACTGCCAGTTTCTGGAAAACACCTTCTTCAAGCAGTGGTACAGGAAGAAGTCTGCATCCTTCAAGAAAAACATGATTTTCATGCAGGACAATGCTCCATCACACGCGTCCAAGTACTCCACAGCGTGGCTGGCAAGAAAGGGTATAAAAGAAGAAAATCTAATGACATGGCCTCCTTGTTCACCTGATCTGAACCCCATTGAGAACCTGTGGTCCATCATCAAATGTGAGATTTACAAGGAGGGAAAACAGTACACCTCTCTGAACAGTGTCTGGGAGGCTGTGGTTGCTGCTGCACGCAATGTTGATGGTGAACAGATCAAAACACTGACAGAATCCATGGATGGCAGGCTTTTGAGTGTCCTTGCAAAGAAAGGTGGCTATATTGGTCACTGATTTGTTTTTGTTTTGTTTTTGAATGTCAGAAATGTATATTTGTGAATGTTGAGATGTTATATTGGTTTCACTGGTAAAAATAAATAATTGAAATGGGTATATATTTGTTTTTTGTTAAGTTGCCTAATAATTATGCACAGTAATAGTCACCTGCACACACAGATATCCCCCTAAAATAGCTAAAACTAAAAACAAACTAAAAACTACTTCCAAAAATATTTAGCTTTGATATTAATGAGTTTTTTGGGTTTATTGAGAACATGCTTGTTCAATAATAAAATTAATCCTCAAAAATACAACTTGCCTAATAATTCTGCACTCCCTGTAATGCCTCTTGTATAATATGTAGCTTAGGGCTTGATATACTATTATATACAATGAGAAACTAAATGAATAGTGCTGAGAAGAAGTAATAGGTCAATGCATAGAATGGGAATGTGAGATCCATGCTTTTTTCTCTTTTTATTACATTTTAAAAGCTCTAAAATAGCCATGCAGAGAATTGCTGACATACAACACATCAGACACTGTCAGACACTTCCGCTTATGTCGTGTCTCAGAGTCTCTCCACTCCAATCCTCAAGTATCCCCAACATGCTGATATATTCGGGATTTCCTTAGTATTGCACAGGTGATATTATCATCGAAGATGAAATTTATGATTTTTGTAAGGCTACTTTCACACTACCGTTCAGAGCGGATCCGTCTGGTGTCTGCACAGAGGGATCCGCTCATATAATGCAGACTTGGGATCCGTTCAGAACGGATCCGTCTGCATTATATTGTAGAAAAAATTCTAAGTGTGAAAGTAGCTTCAGACGGATCCGTCCAGACTTTACATTGAAAGTCAATGGGGGACGGATCCATTTGAAAATTAAGCCATTGAGTGTCAAATTCAAACGGATCCGTCCCCATTGACTTACATTGTAAGTCTGGACGGATCCGCTCGCCTCCGCACGGCCAGGCGGACACCCGAACGCTGCAAGCAGCGTTCGGGTGTCCGCCTGCTGAGCGGAACGGAGGCTTAACGCTGCCAGACTGATGCATTCTGAGCGGATCCGCATCCACTCAGAATGCATTAGGGCAGTACGGATGCGTTCGGGGCCGCTTGTGAGCCCCTTCAAACGGAGCTCACAAGCGGAGCCCCGAACGCTAGTGTGAAAGTAGCCTAATATATCTTATAATCATGGGCGATCACCTGGCTAATGAGAAAGGGACCAAAGGATTAGGTATGTTGGAATCCCAAACCCGCAACAAACGACAGGAGCAATGCACATTATACTGTTTATCGCGTAGTATAAAGTAGTAAGGACATGCACAGGTGCTGCATAATGCCTAGCATATAATTTTTCTATATTTTTCTATGACTATCTGATAATCTACCAAGTTCTATTCAAACTGGATTAAAAGGGTTTTCCAGGATTCATATACTGCAGACTCTCGACACTCCCACTGATCAGCTGTTTGTAGAGGCTGTGGCGCTTCAGTGAGCACTGTGGTCTCTTCCTAGGCCAGTGATGTCACCTTTACTGGTCACGTAGCCTATTTGTAGCTCAGTCCGATTCAACTGAATGGGCCTGAGCTGCAATTCCAAGCACAGTCTCTATACAATGTAGGGTGCTGTGAGGAGGTCTCAGTGCTCCGGTGATCACGCGGCTGATCAACAGGGGTAGCGGGTTTCAGACCCCTATTGATCAGATATTGATGACCCATCCTGAGGATAGAATATCAATATTAAACTCCTGGGAAACCCCTTTAGAGGAATATCACATATGTACTCCACGTATGATTTTCCCATCTGGCTAATGCCACTTTAGAATAAAATGCGTCATATGTCGATCACCTCAGAAGTGGACAACCCCGAATAAATCCTTTTAGAAGCAATTTTTAAGGCAATTTCTAGAAATTGTAGGAAGGCCGATACTTTTACAGAAGGCATGGCGGTAATGGTTTCATGAATGCTAATCACGACTTCTGCCACATAAATTCTGGCATTCCTCTGCATTATGTACCAACCTTTCCCAGCTTTAATAGTTACTAACCTTGGCCTGCAGATCCTTAGATTTTTTTGAAGACAGCGATAATGCCATCTTAGTCACAGAACTAAAAAAATCTTTGCTCTTAGCAATTGCGACACTAATAATCCCTTCACTGAGCCTACACCTTTCTTCTGTAACAATGTCCTCATACTAATAATCACAGCGTACTCCTGGTGGGTCTGTCAACCAAAAGTGCTTGCGACTTGAGTTTTTTCCACTGGTGGCCGCTCTGCTCATTGACTCATTCCACCCGTTCCTTCGTCTTTGTTTTCAATTAGCGTTACCGCTGACACTTTCTGTATAGGTCAGATAGATTATGTGCATTATACCATGTGTCAGAGCTGTAATCTCCAGCTATCAGCCCCTATAATCACAACAGCCAGCACAGGTCATTGAGGGCTGCAGCAAAAGAAATGTAGAAAGTGATATGAATTAAATCTGGCAAGATGACAGGAAGAGCCAAGTGAAAGTGGCCAAGCATCCCTTATGTGCTGTCAGCCTCAATGTATGTGTATAGCTGTCAAAGACACAGTTTCCAGATTAAGAACGTTACTGCACCTTACGGTCACATATACCTCTCAAATATATTTTGGAGGGAAGCTTTATATTTTCTACAATATCTGGCAACTAAACTTGATTTTAAAATTCTTCTTTTTTTATTCATCATAACAGGTAGGTGACCGGACTATCTGGACACAAGAGTATGTATTAAAAAAAAAATATTTTAATTGTATTTAGTGAGATGTAATAGAGTAATGTAATTGATAATTGTGGGACAACCCCTTTAAAGTTTTTTGGGGATTTTAATATTGATCGCCTGTACTCAGGCTAGGCCATCAATATCTAATCGTCGAGAGTCTGACACCCTTCACCCAGGACAATCAGCTGCTCTGCAGTAGCTCTTGCGCAGGAAGTCGTCGCACAGCTCCGTGTGTTGTGTAGTGGGCGGCAACAGTTCTGCATTTACTAGCTCTGCCCTCTACACAGCGGATGGAGATGTTTAGTTCCGGTGGGACTTCCTGCCCCGGAGCCCCGCCAATCAGATATTGATGGCCTACCCTAAGGATAGGCTATCAAAATTACAATCCCAAAAAAAACTTTAAGGAGCATAAATATCTACGCTAAAGAATGTAGTAACTGTGACATTAGAATATGTGCTAATAAAGATGTGTTTTAGGACTTTTCAGATGTTGGGTACTTGACACTGGAGTCTGCCCTATTCGTGGTGAGTTGATCTTGCTCCGACAGTTGTGACCCAATGTGCACCAGGTTGGGTACCAGTGGTATAAGCCATAGGGAAGATTTACTAATCAAACTGAGCCAGAATTCTAGCACACATCCCATCCACCACATTTATCAAGCATCTTAAACACTTTCTTTGCCCCCTTGACAAGAGGGTGTGGCTTGTCAGTAAATGGGTATGTCTTAACAGGAAAAGACATGACTTTAAATGCAACATTGTGTGCGAAGAGTGCTCCAAAATTTCAGTAAGTTACCCAATAGGTGGTGTAAAGTTGACAATGGTCTCTAACAGTGCACCAAAACGTTAATTTGCATGGTCCTCACCAATTGGGGAGTATTCCTCTGGCAGGTGGCTCCTACAGCCTGAGCGTACACTCAGTTCTCAGGCAAATTGGCATTTGTCCTGGTCCACCCAAGAACCAGAATTAACTTGCTCCACATGCATGAATATATTTTACAGCAATTCAATTACTATGCAGGTTCCTATACAAACACTTCATTTTAACCCTTTGTCACCCATTAAAAAAATGTTTCCCCAGAAAACCCATTTACACCTTGTGATATGTGACATTTTAAATTTTCTTGTCACATCAACCTTGGCTTTTATCTCTGGTATTTGTCCACTTGTATGTTGTAAATCATGGAAATGCAGAAAGTGGACAGCTTAGCTCAGCAATAGTCAAGATCTGTCCGAATTGAATCGAAAACATGGAACAAAATAAAATGTTACTACAGATGTAAAGCTTGGAAGCTTCAAAGTCACTTGACAAGTTTGTTGAAATCTCAAGCACCAAAGCTGATGGTTTGGAACACAGTTTAATGAATACTTATTATCTCGTCTAAGGCTTCAGGAAAGCCAGTGAAGAGCAATTACAAGATGCAAGCATGCAGATAGGATGAGCAGTCTTGATGAAATGTTTACCATCACACTCAAAATGCATCTTAAAAAAAAGCAGTCCGTGGTCAAAAAGTTTCAACTTATTTCTTCTCCTTGAAATCCATACAGAAAAGTCGAGAAGCTGTCCTCCACACAGCCTGTAGTGCTCAAACCGGCAGGTATGGCTAAATGTGTACAGGCACTTAACATTCGCGCACCAGGAATATTCAATTGTATTTGCCACTATTTCTACTTAGTTTTTCATTTTTTTAATAATACTTCATACTGAAGGTATTAAGTGACTCATTCTACTTCTGGACCTGTGGGGATGGACATAAAAGATATCACTGAGACTATACCAACTATTACATGTAGAATGCACCACTGACCAATACTGATTGAAGTCAATTCTGGAAAACAACTATACCAGTCAGCATGAACCTGATGATACATATACTATAACACTGACCACCTTAGACCGGTTTTGGTGGATGCAAATCTAAAACAGAGTAATACACATAACTCATAGAAAAAAAAACTGTAAGTCTTGCACCTTCAACCACATTGATAGCTTTCCTCGTGTAAAAGCTCATTCAGGGAAAGCTGTCAGTCACTCTGTGAAGGTGGTGTAGTAGCACTGACAAGCTTTTTCTGTGAGTCCTGCCAGCATTTAAAGGGGTTTTTCAGTGTGAAAAATAATTAGTAACAGCAGACTCAGAGAGGCCTAAAAGCAAATACCCATACATCGCTGATCACCCATCACTGCTGTTCTGATGGTTCCCAGATCCCCGCACTTCTCTATTTCCTGCTCCAGTCTCAATGCAAAGAAAATGCCTGGAAATACCCCCTCAGCCAGTCACCCGCAGCAGAGGTTACCCCTAGTGATGTCCTTGCGGTTCGCCCGGCGGTCGGTTCGCAGCGAACTTTGTGAATTCGCGATCCGCCGAACATGTGAACATATGGCGATGTCCGCATGAGCTATATTCTTTTGCATTGCGTTGAACTTTGACCCATGACACATCCATCAGGTGGGACAGGACAGCCAATTTAGACGTTTCAGCACATGGACACACCCCTAACCCTATAACAGAACCCGGTCTGGCAGCCATTTTACATTATGTGTTTTGCCAGTGTAGGGAGAGGTTGCATTTTGGAGCAGGGACAGGCTGTTAGGAACTTAGGGACACCAAACGCTAGCTAATAGGCCCACAAAAGTCCTTTTAAGGACTGGTAATGTTGTGCTATCGATAGGTGTGATACACAGAGGGGTTTAATATACTTATAATATACTTTCTAACATAGAAAATATATTATAGTGCATTTGTATGCTTCCAGAAAATACTGATTGGGGGCTGCGATCTATCAGCTTCCACAAAATAGTTTTTGAGGTTTTCCATATACCTGCGTCCACAAAATGACTTCTTGAGGGTGATATATCAGCTTCAACTAACAACTGATTGAGGCCTACCATAGACCAGCTTCCACAAAATAGCGATTGAAGTTTTCCATGTACCTGCGTCCACAAAATTACTGCTTGAGGGTGATATACCAGCTTCAACTAACAGCTGATTGAGGACTGACATATATCAGCTTCTACAAAATAAATGATAGAGGTTTTCCATATACCTGCGTCCACAAAATGACTGCTTGAGGGTCATATACCAGCTTCAACTAACAACTGATTGAGGCCTGCCATATATCAGCTTCCACAAAATAGTGATAGAGGTTTTCCATATACCAGCGTCCACAAAATACAGATTGTGGGTTTTGATATACCTGCTTCAACTAACAACTGATTGATGCCTGCCATATATCAGCTTCCACAAAATAGTGATAGAGGTTTTCCATATACCTGCGTCCACAAAATTACTGCTTGAAAGTGATACACCAGCTTCAACTAACAACTGATTGAGGAATGCCATATATCAGCTTCCACAAAATAGTGATAGAGGTTTTCAATATACCTGCATCTACAAAATTACTGCTTGAGGGTGATATACCAGCTTCAACTAATAACTGATTGAGGCCTGCCATATATAAGCTTCCACAAATACTGCTCTTCTCTAGGGACTTTGGCACAGAGTTATTTTGAAAATGACAGGCAGAGGAAGAAGCAGGCCGTTCCGCAGGGGTGGTAGGGGTCGGTCAGGTGTACCAGGTCAGAGCCTAAGTGGGAAGTTGGAGAAGTTGCGTGTGATTATGTCAAAGGACGCACCAGAGTTGGTTGAGTGGCTCTGCACCCTCCTCATCCTCTGTATCTGCACCCTCCTCACTCTCTGCTGTGTGCACCCCCAAAGACACCACCACCACCATAGCCCCTCCACTCGAGTCAGAGGAATTATTTTCCCATCCATTCCCAGACCTTACCGATGCGCAGCCATTCTTGGCATCGGATGAGGAAGACAGTACCCAGATCAGCCCAAGGAGGGTGGTCCCCGCTGTTGCTGCCTACTCCGAGATCTCTAATGTCAGTGGTGGTGAAGGTGATCATGATGACGTGTCGATGGACGTCACGTGGGTGCCCACGTGAGAGGAAGAGGAGGGGAGTTCAGAGGGAGAGACGAAGCAGCAGATAGAGAGGAGAAGGAGGAGAAGCAGGCAAAACTCGCAGTGCACAGGAGGCAAAAAGGAGACTTCAAATGTATCTGGAGCGAGCCATCCACCATGCACGGTCATATCTTGCGCTCCCAGGACTCCGGCACATGGCTCCGCGGTGTGGTTTTTTGTAACGTGTCAGATGCTGACAATAGTGTTGCCATCTGTAGCCTGTGCTGTCAACGCATAAGTCGTGGTAAGCCCAACACTCACCTAGGGACCACCGCCTTAAGAAGGCACCTGGCCTCCCATCACCGAGCCCAGTGGGAGCAACGCCATTAGAACCTACAAAGCCACACACCCGGCGCTCCATGTCCTGCCTCTTCTCCTTCTCTTCTCTCCTCCCATTTGTCCACCACTCCACCTTCCACCGTGTCGTCGTCCCGTTCATCTGGTACAAGGAAGGCTTCCGTGGCCCAAATGTTCGAGCGTAAAAAAATGATGATGCCAGATAATCCTCTTGCCCAACTGCTGACCGCTGGCTTGTCAGCGGCCAGTGGAGTACAGGCCCCTAAAATTACGCATTCACCTGACAGAAAAGAACAAGTGATTATGTGGCTGGAGGTACATTAGGCGGTCACTGAATAACAATTTTACTGTAGGCCAATGGAGTACAGGCCCCAAAAATTAGGCATTCACCGAACAGAAAAGTACAAGTGATTATGTGGCTGAAGGTATATTAGACGGTCACTGGATAACAATTTTACTGTAGGCCAGTACAGGCCCCATAAATTAGGCATTTACCTGACAGAAAAGCACAAGTAATTATGTGGCTGGAGGTATATTAGACAGTCACTGGATAACTAGTTACTGTAGGCCAGTACAAACCCAGATATTAGACATTCACCTGACAGAAAAGAACAAGTGATTATGTGGCTGGAGGAACATTAGGTGGTCACTGGATAACAATTTTACTGTAGGCCACTGGAGTAGAGGTCCCAAAAATTAGGCATTCACCTGACAGAAAAGGTCTTTTATGCCGCTGTATATACATAAGACAAGGATCATTCTTTGTTCTGGGTGGTGGCGGATATGTGTGGGCTGGCATGAGGAAATTCAATTACACGTGGTCGTCACAGGTGTTGAATTTCTCTGAGATCCATGCCTCATTAATTTTTAGAAATGTGAGGTAGTCTACACCGTCGTGAGCTAGGCGAGTGCGCTTATTGGTCACGATCCCGCCTGCTGCGCTGAACGTCCTTTCAAACAGGAGACACAACGAGGGGCAAGCCAAGAGTTCCATGGCAAATTATGCCAGCTCTGGCTACAGGTCAAGCCTGTATACCCAGTAGTCCAGTTGTTACTCGCTTCTCAGAGCGTCCACATCGGCCGTTAACCTGATGTACTCAGACAGCTGTCGGTCTAGGCGTTCCCTGAGGCTGGATCCGGAGGGCGGCTGTCGATGGGTTGGCTGCAAGAATTATCTCATATCCAAAGTAACCAACACATCTTCCAAACCGCCCTCTTTTTGCCGGCGCGGTAGGATTGGTACCCACACCTGTTTCGCTGTATGTTACTGCATTTGGAAAGTGCGAAAGAATCCTATTGTGAGAGGCTATCCCTTAATGGAGAGTGAAGCAGCACGGTCCTCTACCTAAAACGCAATACTGTGTGAACTTGCCCATATCACTACAGGACCTGCAGCGCATTGAAGAAAGGCAACGTATTTTGAGACATTTTCTTTTTATTTCTGCACAGACAACACCAGGGATCCCCGAAAAGTTTAAAGTCCCCCTCAAAGCCTCCTCTTCTTGCTCCTCCTCCTCCTCCCCCCAGCCACCATCCTCCTCTGACTCCTCTTCAGACTCCTGCTGACTTGTCTCAGATGGAGTAGCCCCCCTGGGAATTCATTCAGCATTGCGACTTCCCTATCTTCAAGCATCTGCTCCTCGATGGCTTCATCAATGACACGATGCACGCTCCAGAAAGAAGGTGTAAGGTATGATGTCACTGATGGTGCCCTGGCTGCGACTGACCAGTTTGGTGATCTCATCAAATGGCCTCAGAAGTCTGCATTCATCGCGCATGAGCAGCCACTGGCGCGGTGAAAAGAAACCAAGCTCCCCAGAACCTGTCCTGCCGCAGAGTTCGTACAGGTAGTCGTTAAAGGCACGTTGCTGCTGGAGCAGCCTATCAAGCATATACAAGGTGGAGTTCTAGCGCGTCGGGTTGTCACAAATCAGAAGTCTGACGTCAGCAAGGCGAGCCATGGCCATGTAAGAGCTTCTAAAATGGCCAGAGATTTTCCTGGCCTGCCGAAAGACATCCTGGACCACGGGGTATTTGGCAACGAATCGCTTCATGATGTTCAGGATGTGTGCCATGCATGGCACGTGTGTCATTTTGCCATGTTTCAGCACACTCAGCAGATTCGCACCGTTGTCGCACACCACTTTACCAACTGTCAAATTAAGCGGGGTTAGCCACTGATCGGCCTGTAACTGCAGAGATGAAAGCAGTGCAGGACCGGTGTGGCTCTTGGCTACCAGGCACAACAGCCGCAGCACAGCATGGCAACTAGTGATGAGCGGCAGGGGTCATATTCGAATTCGCGATATTTCGCAAATATTTTATAGAATATTCATTGAATATTCGCAAATTCGAATATTCATTATATTAAAAAAAAAATTTACTTGAAAAATCAGTAATGTTATGATCAATACAGGCGTGGGTCAAAAGGGAATATATACAGCATATATATATATATATATATATATATACAGTACAGACCAAAAGTTTTGACACACCTTCTCATTCAAAGAGTTTTCTTTATTTTCATGACTATGAAGGCATCAAAACTATGAATTAACACATGTGGAATTATATACATAACAAACAAGTGTAAAACAACTGAAAATATGTCATATTCTAGGTTCTTCAAAGTAGCCACCTTTTGCTTTGATTACTGCTTTGCACAATCTTGGCATTCTCTTGATGGGCTTCAAGAGGTAGTCCCCTGAAATGGTCTTCCAACAGTCTTGAAGAAGTTCCCAGAGATGCTTAGCACTTGTTGGCCCTTTTGCCTTCACTCTGCGGTCCAGCTCACCCCAAACCATCTCGATTGGGTTCAGGTCCGGTGACTGTGGAGGCCAGGTCATCTGACGCAGCAACCCATCACTCTCCTTCATGGTCAAATAGCCCTTACTTTCAAAGTTTTCCCAATTTTTCGGCTGACTGACTGACCTTCATTTCTTAAAGTAATGATGGACACTCGTTTTACTTTACAAATTCTAACAGTCTATTCAGTAGGACTATCAGCTGTGTATCCACCTGACTTCTCAACGCAACTGATGGTCCCAACCCCATTTATAAGGCAAGAAATCCCACTTATTAAACCTGACAGGGCACACCTGTGAAGTGAAAACCATTTCAGGGGACTACCTCTTGAAGCTCATCAAAAGAATGCCAAGAGTGTGCAAAGCAGTAATCAAAGCAAAAGGTGGCTACTTTGAAGAACCTAGAATATGACATATTTTCAGTTGTTTCACACTTGTTTGTTATGTATATAATTCCACATGTGTTAATTCATAGTTTTGATGCCTTCAGTGTGAATCTACAATTTTCATAGTCATGAAAATAAAGAAAACTCTTTCAATGAGAAGGTGTGTCCAAACTTTTGGTCTGTACTGTATATACAGGGAGTGCAGAATTATTAGGCAAGTTGTATTTTTGAGGATTAATTTTATTATTGAACAACAACCATGTTCTCAATGAACCCAAAAAACTCATTAATATCAAAGCTGAATATTTTTGGAAGTAGTTTTTAGTTTGTTTTTAGTTTTAGCTATTTTAGGGGGATATCTGTGTGTGCAGGTGACTATTACTGTGCATAATTATTAGGCAACTTAACAAAAAACAAATATATACCCATTTCAGTTATTTATTTTTACCAGTGAAACCAATATAACATCTCAACATTCACAAATATACATTTCTGACATTCAAAAACAAAACAAAAACAAATCAGTGACCAATATAGCCACCTTTCTTTGCAAGGACACTCAAAAGCCTGCCATCCATGGATTCTATCAGTGTTTTGATCTGTTCACCATCAACATTGCGTGCAGCAGCAACCACAGCCTCCCAGACACTGTTCAGAGAGGTGTACTGTTTTCCCTCCTTGTAAATCTCACATTTGATGATGGACCACAGGTTCTCAATGGGGTTCAGATCAGGTGAACAAGGAGGCCATGTCATTAGATTTTCTTCTTTTATACCCTTTCTTGCCAGCCACGCTGTGGAGTACTTGGACGCGTGTGATGGAGCATTGTCCTGCATGAAAATCATGTTTTTCTTGAAGGATGCAGACTTCTTCCTGTACCACTGCTTGAAGAAGGTGTCTTCCAGAAACTGCCAGTAGGACTGGGAGTTGAGCTTGACTCCATCCTCAACCTGAAAAGGCCCCACAAGCTCATCTTTGATGATACCAGCCCAAACCAGTACTCCACCTCCACCTTGCTGGCGTCTGAGTCGGACTGGAGCTCTCTGCCCCGGGCCCATCCATCTGGCCCATCAAGACTCACTCTCATTTCATCAGTCCATAAAACCTTAGAAAAATCAGTCTTGAGATATTTCTTGGCCCAGTCTTGACGTTTCAGCTTGTGTGTCTTGTTCAGTGGTGGTCGTCTTTCAGCCTTTCTTACCTTGGCCATGTCTCTGAGTATTGCACACCTTGTGCTTTTGGGCACTCCAGTGATGTTGCAGCTCTGAAATATGGCCAAACTGGTGGCAAGTGGCATCTTGGCAGCTGCAAGCTTGACTTTTCTCAGTTCATGGGCAGTTATTTTGCGCCTTGGTTTTTCCACACGCTTCTTGCGACCCTGTTGACTATTTTGAATGAAACGCTTGATTGTTCGATGATCACGCTTCAGAAGCTTTGCAATTTTAAGAGTGCTGCATCCCTCTGCAAGATATCTCACTATTTTTGACTTTTCTGAGCCTGTCAAGTCCTTCTTTTGACCCATTTTGCCAAAGGAAAGGAAGTTGCCTAATAATTATGCACACCTAATATAGAGTGTTGATGTCATTAGACCACACCCCTTCTCATTACAGAGATGCACATCACCTAATATGCTTAATTGGTAGTAGGCTTTCGAGCCTATACAGCTTGAAGTAAGACAACATGCATAAAGAGGATGATGTGGTCAAAATACTCATTTGCCTAATAATTCTGTACGCAGTGTACACTCACCTAAAGAATTATTAGGAACACCATACTAATACAAGGTTGGACCCCCTTTTGCCTTCAGAACTGCCTTAATTCTACGTGGCATTGATTCAACAAGGTGCTGATAGCATTCTTTAGAAATGTTGGCCCATATTGATAGGATAGCATCTTGCAGTTGATGAAGATTTGAGGGATGCACATCCAGGGCACGAAGCTCCCGTTCCACCACATCCCAAAGATGCTCTATTTGGTTGAGATCTGGTGACTGTGGGGGCCATTTTAGTACAGTGAACTCATTGTCATGTTCAAGAAACCAATTTGAAATGATTTGAGCTTTGTGACATGGTGCATTATCCTGCTGGAAATAGCCATCAGAGGATGGATACATGTTCTCATTCTGTTTACGCCAAATTCGGACTCTACCATTTTTCCAATCTTCAACAGTCCAATTTTGGTAAGCTCGTGCAAATTGTAGCCTCTTTTTCCTATTTGTAGTGGAGATGAGTGGTACCCGGTGGGGTCTTCTGCTGTTGTAGCCCATCCGCCTCAAGGTTGTGCATGTTGTGGCTTCACAAATGCTTTGCTGCATACCTCGGTTGTAACGAGTGGTTATTTCAGTCAACGTTGCTCTTCTATCAGCTTGAATCAGCCGGCCCATTCTCCTCTGACCTCTAGCATCCACAAGGCATTTTTGCTCACAGGACTGCCGCATACTGGATGTTTTTCCCTTTTCACACCATTCTTTGTAAACCCTAGAAATGGTTGTGCGTGAAAATCCCAGTAACTGAGCAGATTGTGAAATACTCAGACCGGCCGGTCTGGCACCAACAACCATGCCACGCTCAAAATTGCTTAAATCACCTTTCTTTCCCATTCTGACATTCAGTTTGGAGTTCAGGAGATTGTCTTGACCAGGACCACACCCCTAAATGCATTGAAGCAACTGCCATGTGATTGGTTGATGTTGAGGAACGGTTGAGATGTATGCATATATATCCATGCATGCCTGCAAACACGTGCGGGCATGTATGGTATATATGTGCATACATTAGACATAGCATCATGGGACGATGTGCGCAGATGTGCCCAGCATCTGCGCACGTCTGCCCATGGTGATCCCCAGGGGCTCATGCTGGCCCATGTGGGAAATATGTGTCCCCTGATAATGTAGGGGCTTGTGCCCCCTGATAATGTAGGGGCTGGTGCCCCCTGATAATGTAGGGGCTGGTGCCCCCTGATAATGTAGGGGCTGGTGCCCCCTTATATTGTAGGGGCTGGTGCCCCCTTATCTGTGCCCCCTTATATACATGAATGTGGCCCCTTATGTGAGTTATAATCCCCCTTAGAATTAATGTATACATGTGTATGGATGTGCCCCAAGCATCAATACACATGTATATTATATATATTCCCCCCCCCTCCTACAACTGAAACCAGGTGCATCGGTGTGAATGTGCCCCAAGCATTCGCACCGATGCAATCTGGCTAATTGCATCAGAATGACCGGACAAGGGTCCGGTCATCCTGATGGATACAAAGAGCTCAGATTCAACAGAATCTGAGCCCTTTGTTGTAATTATCCCCGGCGCCGCTGGAGATAATTACACATGATAGAAGAAGAGGAGAAGCCTCTCCTCCTTCTATTATGTGCATTCCGACAGTGCGATTACTATCGCACTGTCCGGAATGCTAGGTGCAGCAGGCGGGAGATCAAAGGCTTCTCCCGCCTGTCTGCAGCGCGTCCCCGATGTGCTGGCCGGCGCAGTGACGTCATATCACTGCGCCGGCCCACGTGGATGATGGGGGCGCGTGCGCGCCCCCTGGTGGCGTGGGAGTGCGGGCCGCCGGGGGGATAAATATCCGGCGGCCCCGGCACTCTGTCTGTTAGGAGAGGGCCCCCCACCTGGATAAGCGCATCGGCGCTTAGGACGAAGCGGTCCCCCTGCCTAAGTTAGGATCGGGGCCCCACAGCTGGAGAGCGTATCGGCGCTCAGGCCGGGCCAAGGAAGAGAGGGTCTGGGCCCCCACTTGCTCCGACACAAGGACCCATGACCGGCCCCCCAGAGGAGAGCGCGATCGACGCTCTGTACAGAGCGGCCCCCTGGCTGGCGAGGATCCCCCTAGAAGAACGAGCAGTTAACCCTAAGTATCAACCTCCCCCTCCTACACCCCTTACCTCAGCAGCATTGCTGCTGTCCTTAACCCCTTCCCTGCCACAACCCCTGCATCCCCTGGAAACTATCCCCTACTGTTCACCCCTGGTCCCTTGCTCCATTGTGTCCTTTCCCTAGACCCCTGATCTCTCCCCTGGTTACCCCATGTTACCCCTGATCCCCTGATCTGTACCCCTGGATCCCCTGGTTACCACTGGGACCCTATTACCCCTGGTCCCTTGCCTGCCCATGCCTGCATTCCCCTGGTTAACCCCTGCCTTCCCCGGCATCCCCTGGTTAACCCCTGGTGGTTACCCTGGTTCTGTAGAGCATGCCTCTGTTCTGCAAACAATACCCTGAACCCTCTTGTAACCCCGTAGGGACAGTGAGTAGCCAGGCGGGTGGGCTGTTGATATTGAATGTGTGAATTGTATAGTTAGTTGATGGGTGGAATTGGGAATGTGTAGTGTAGTTTAGGATTGTATATTTAGTGCTGTATTGTAGTGTACTGCGTGCGTAGTGTATTGTAGTGTACTGCGTGCGTAGTGTATTGTTAGTGTATTGTTTGGTGTAATAAATACTGTTATATTTGTACCCTTTTGTGTAGCGTGTACTTGTTAGCGGTAGCAAGTTAGTAAGGCGCATGCAGTTAGCATAAGTGATCAGTGTAGAGCATAGCGAAAGTATTGTGTTATTATATAAAGGCATAAATGGGCAGAGTTATCACTAGATGGCTCCTCCCATTTATGAATATTAATTATCGATATTTGCATAAATATTGGTGATTAATATATCCCCCTTTACAGTTGACTAGATAATTGCATTAATGAGAAATAGAACAGGTGTTCCTAATAATTCTTTATGTGAGTGTATATATATACAGTACAGACCAAAAGTTTGGACACACCTTCTCATTCAAAGAGTTTTCTTTATTTTCATGACTATGAAAATTGTAGATTCACACTTAAGGCATCAAAACTATGAATTAACACATGTGGAATTATATACATAACAAACAAGTGTGAAACAACTGAAAATATGTCATATTCTAGGTTCTTCAAAGTAGCCACCTTTTGCTTTGATTACTGCTTTGCACACTCTTGGCATTCTCTTGATGAGCTTCAAGAGGTAATTAATCAAGAGCTAATTAATCCATATCCCCTGAGCAAAGGGTACCTCAGAATTGTGACTTTGGGGTTTCATAAACTCTAAGCCATAATCATCCAAATTATAACAACTAAAGGCTTGAAATATCTTGCTTTGCATAATTAGTCTATCTCATATGTTAGTTTCACCTTTTAAGTTGCATTACTGAAATAAAGGAACTTTGCACGATATTCTAATTTTTCGAGTTTCACCTGTAGTGCTATATATTTGTTTTTTAGAATATTCGTCATTGACGAATATTCTAAAAATCAAATATATAGCACTATATCGAATATATTCATCTTTTAGAATATTCGTCTTTTTTTTCTTCAATCTGCACAGTTGTTCCAGTTCGGCATACTCCTCCACGACAAGCATCCCCATCACCATGGAAACGCCTGGGGTTAGAATATACCAGGCATGCTCAACCTGCAGCCCTCCAGCTGTTGCAAAACTACAACTCCCAGCATGCCTTAACAGCCTACAGCTATCAGTCTACAGCAGAGCATTGTGGGAGTTGTAGTTTTATAACAGCTGGAGGGCCGCAGGTTGAGCATGCCTGGAATATACCACCGGATCTGAGTTTTCACGATCTCAGTGAGATCGTGAAAACTCAGATCCGATGGTATATTCTAACCCCTAGGCGTTCCCATGGTGACGGGGATGCTTGTCGGGGAGGAGTATGCTGAAGTGGAACAACTGTACAGATTGAAAATAAAAAATATTCGTAATTTTTTCCATCTAAAGTCATGATTCCTCCCTGCTTAAGTTGCTTGTGGGCCAATGACTCATTGGCCTACAAGCAAGAAGCAGGGAGGAATCATGTGTTCAGATGGGAAAAAATTATGAATATTCACTATAACAAATATATAGCACTATATTAGAAATATTCGCGAATTCTCGAAGTTGCGATATTCGAGATAAAAATTCGCTATTAGAATATTCGCGCTCAACACTAATGGCAACGTCTCACCTGGCACATCGAATAGGTTCTGGGGAGCTTGGGAGATGCAGCGGAAGAGGTGGTAGCAGCAGAAAAGGAGGAGTCAGCCGAGGAGGAGACAGAGGATGAAGTAAGAGGAGGAGAAGAGGCAGGATTACATGCCTTGAAGATTCACCCAGTGGGCAGTAAAAGTTATGTGCCTTTCCTGCCCGTGTTTGCTAGACCATTTGTCTGTGGTCAGACGTATCTTGGCACCGACACTGTGTGCCAGAGTTATATTCAATTGCCGCTGAACGTGCCCATATAGCTCTGGGAAGCCCTTCTGGGAGAAATATTTCCTTCTGGGGACCTTCCATTGCGGTGTGCCAATGGCCACAAATTTTCTAAAGGCCTCTGAGTCCACCAGTTTATATGGCAGTAGTTGGCAGGCTAGCAGTTCCGACAAGCCAGCAGTCAGCCGTTGGGCAAGAGGGTTTTCCGGCATCATCAACTTTTTACACTCGAACATTTGGGCCACGGAAGCCTGCCTTGTTCCAGATGAAAGCGATGACGGCACGGTGGAAGGTGGAGTGGAGGACAAATGGGAGGAGAGAGGAGAAGGAGAAAAGGCAGGACGTGGAACGCCAGGAGTGTGGCTTTGGGGGTTCTGACGGCGTTGCTCCCACTGGGCTCGGGGATGGGAGGCCAGGTGCCTTCTTAAGGCGTTCATCCCTAGGTGAGTGTTGGGCTTACCGCGACTTATGCGTTGACAGCATAGGCTGCAGATGGCAACACTATTGTCAGCAGCTGACACGTTAAAAAAAAGCACACACTGCGGAGCCATGTGCCGGTGTCCTGGGAGCGCAAGATGTGACCGTGCATGGTGAATGGCTCGCTCCAGATACATTTGCAGTCTGCTTTTTGCCTCCTGTGCACTGCGAGTTCTGCCTACTTCTCCTCCCTTTCTGCTGCTCCGTTTCTCCCTCTGAACTCCCCTCCTATTTCTCTCTTGTGGGCACCCACGTGACGTCCATCGACACTTAATCATTGTCACCTTCACCACCACTGACATTAGAGATCTCGGAGTAGGCAGTAACAGTGGGGACCACCCTCCTTGGGCTGATCTGGGTACTGTCGTCAGACCGCTGGGTGGCGGCCGTTGCTACCTTCTCTTCCTCATCTGATGCCAAGAATGGCTGCGCATCAGTAAGGTCTGGGAATGGATGGGAAAATAATCGCTCTGACTCAAGTGGAGGGGCTATGGTGGTGGTGGTGTCTTTGTGGGTGCACACAGCAGAGAGTGAGGATGGTGCAGATACAGAGGATGAGGAGGGTGCAGAAGCGGAAGGCTGAGTGAGCCACTCAACCAACTCTGGTGTGTCCTTTGACATAATCGCACGCACCTTCTCCAACTTCCCACTTAGGCTTTGGCCAGGTGCACCTGCCCGACCCCTAGAGAAGAGCAGCATTTGTGGAAGCAGGTATTTCGCAGGCCTCAATCAGTATTTGATGGAAACAGGTATATCAGTCCCCTTAATCAGTATTTTGTGGAAGCAGGTGTATCGCAGGCTTCAATCAGTATTTTGTGGAAGCATGTATATCGCAGCCCTCAATCAGTATTTTGTTGAAACAGTGATATCAAACCCCTTAACCAGTATTTTGTAGAAGCAGGTATATCGCTCCCCTCAATTAGTATTTTGTAGAAGCAGGTATCTTGCAGGCCTTAATCAGTATTTTGTGGAAGCAGGTATATAGAACCTCTTAATCGGTATTTCGTCGAAGCAGGTGTATCGCAGGCCTCAATCAATATTTGGTGGAAGCAAAGATATTAATCCCCTTAATCAGTATTTTGTTGAAGCCGATGTATCGCAGGCCTCAATCAATATTTGGTGGAAGCAGGTATATCAATCCCCTTAATCAGTATTTTGTGGAAGCAGGTATATCGCACTCCTCAATCAGTATTTTATGGAAGCAGGTATCTCGCAGGCCTTAATCAGTGTTTGGTGAAAGCAGGTATATAGAACCCCTTAATCAGTATTTTGTGGAAGCAGGTGTATCGCAGGCCTCAATCAGTATTTGGTGGAAGTAGGTATATCAATCACCTTAATCAGTATTTTGTGGAAGCAGGTATATCGCACCTCTCACTCAGTATTTGGTGGAAGCAGGTATATCAAACCCCTTAATCAGTATTTTGTGGAAGCAGGTATATCGCACCCCTCAATCAGTATTTTGTAGAAGCAGGTATATAGAACCCTTTAATCAATATTTGGTGGAAGCAGGTATATCGCACCCCTCAATCAGTATTTGGTGAAAGCAGGTATATCAAACCCCTTAATCAGTATTTGGTGGAAGCAGGTATATCAAACCCCTTAATCAGTATTTTGTGGAAGCAGGTATATCGCACCCCTCAATCAGTATTTTGTAAAGGCAGGTATATAGAACCCTTTAATCAATATTTGGTCGAAGCAGGTATATCACACCCCTCAACCAGTATTTGGTGAAAGCAGGTATATCAAACCCCTTAATCAGTATTTGGTGGAAGCAGGTATATCAAACCCCTTAATCAGTATTTGGTGGAAGCAGGTATATCAAACCCCTTAATCAGTATTTTGTGGAAGCAGGTATATCGCACCCCTCAGTCTGTATTTTCTGGAAGTAGGCATATAGAACCCCTTAATCAATATTTGGTGGAAGCAGGTATATTGCACCCCTCAATCAGTATTTTGTGGAAGCAGGTATATAAAAAAAACTTAATCAGTACTTTGTGGAAGCAGGTTTATCACACCCCTCAATCTGTATTTTGTGGAAGAAGATATACAAAACCCCTTAATCAGTATTTTGTGGAAGCAGGTGTATCACAATCCTCAATCAATATTTGGTGGAAGCAGGTATGTCAATCCCCTTAATCAGTATTTTCTGGAAGCAGGTATATAAAAACCCCTTAATCAGTATTTTGTGGAAGTAGGTATATCGCACCCCTCAATCTGTATTTGTGGATGCAGGTATATAGAACCCCTTAATCAATATTTGGTGGAAGAAGGTATACTGCACCCCTCAATCAGAATTTTTTGGAAGCAGGTATATAAAAAAACGTTAATCAGTATTTTGTGGAAGCAGGTATATCGGACCCCTCAATCTGTATTTTGTGGAAGTAGGTATATAGAACCCCTTAATCAATATTTGGCAGAAGCAGGTGCAACAGGTCGGACCGCAGGAGAAAACACGTGAGGCTCGCGGTGGGCCGATAGGGGTAGTAGTTCATGTACTCACGGTTAGCAGAGCCTCCCTGGGCCGGCAGTGCAGTGGATGGGAAGACAGAACTAAATCTTCCGGGGCACTCTCTATTGCAGGGAACACCACCCAGATGGAAGTTGAGGTGCCCTTTATGGTGTAGGTGTTTAAGGTGCTTTGATGGCTGGGCCCCTGTGTTCAAGATGCCAGCACCGTTAGGTGAAAATGTTGAGTGTAGTAGTAGTAATGAAGAGTCAGTTGTTATAAAACAATTCCAACCTTTACTTGAATCAACAGTCTCAAGGCAGATGTTACAGTCCATCAATAAAGTGCATTCATATGGCATAAGTGATGACTCATAAATAAGTTCAATTGTATTCCACTTATCAGGTTTAGGCAATTGTCAGTTGAGGAATTTTCTCTTTAGGGTTGACACTTTACAGGCAAGACTTCTTATAATAGTTCTAAGCTTAATCTATAGTACTCTGGTACTAAATATGTTGGTTTCGGTTTACTTTGAGCTATCCTATAAGGGCGTTCTCCCTCGTGGCAGGCATCAGTCTTCTGCTACATTTTTTGCAGGAGGCTCTCCTAAAAAGGTTTAGGTTTTCCACAATATCCCGGAAGGCTTCTAGTGGATAAGGACAATTCTGCGCACTAATTATCCATTCGTGTCCCGGCACTTGGAAAGTTGCTCTCAGGCACTTGTGCTGATGAGGTCCATAAGCTAGATTCAGCTGAAACCCTCACTAGGCTTGCTTCATATTTAGACATACACTCACCTAAAGAATTATTAGGAACACCATACTAATACGGTGTTGGACCCCCTTTTGCCTTCAGAACAGCCTTAATTCTACGTGGCATTGATTCAACAAGGTGCTGATAGCATTCTTTAGAAATGTTGGCCCATATTGATAGGATAGCATCTTGCAGTTGATGGAGATTTGAGGGATGCACATCCAGGGCACGAAGCTCCCGTTCCACCACATCCCAAAGATGCTCTATTGGGTTGAGATCTGGTGACTGTGGGGGACATTTTAGTACAGTGAACTCATTGTCATGTTCAAGAAACCAATTTGAAATGATTCGAGCTTTGTGACATGGTGCATTATCCTGCTGGAAGTAGCCATCAGAGGATGGATACATGTTCTCATTCTGTTTACGCCAAATTCGGACTCTACCATTTGAATGTCTCAACAGAAATCGAGACTCATCAGACCAGGCAACATTTTTCCAGTCTTCAACAGTCCAATTTTGGTGAGCTCGTGCAAATTGTAGCCTCTTTTTCCTAATTGTAGTGGAGATGAGTGGTACCCGGTGGAGTGTTCTGCTGTTGTAGCCCATCCGCCTCAAGGTTGTGCGTGTTGTGGCTTCACAAATGCTTTGCTGCATACCTCGGTTGTAACGAGTGGTTATTTCAGTCAACGTTGCTCTTCTATCAGCTTGAATCAGTCGGCCCATTCTCCTCTGACCTCTAGCATCCACAAGGCATTTTTGCCCACAGGACTGCCGCATACTGGATGTTTTTCCCTTTTCACACCATTCTTTGTAAACCCTAGAAATGGTTGTGCGTGAAAATCACAGTAACTGAGCAGATTATGAAATACTCAGACCGGCCCGTCTGGCACCAACAACCATGCCACGCTCAAAATTGCTTAAATCACCTTTCTTTCCCATTCTGACATTCAGTTTGGAGTTCAGGAGATTGTCTTCACCAGGACCACCCCCCTAAATGCATTGAAGCAACTGCCATGTGATTGGTTGACTAGATAATTGCATTAATGAGAAATAGAACAGGTGTTCCTAATAATTCTTTAGGTGAGTGTAGACTCACTGTCTGGTGCTTGGTTGCTGTGGTTGTCTTCTCCAGGCTTGATCAGGGCCTAGAGGAAAGGCAAACAGCTACATGTGGATTTCGGCCTGTTTCTCTCCTCCATTAACTTGCTTCTCCTCCCACTAACTACTTCATTTCCTGTTAACTCTCCTTTCTGCTCTCTCAGCTAGCACACCCCAACTATATAAATTATGTGGCGCCAGCTCCACCTAGGGGCGAATGGGTGAAATTACATTGCCAGTACATTTAGATAAATACATAAATAAGCAGATGTGTTAAAGTGTCCCATTTGCACACTGATGTGGGACGCTGCAGGTATATCGCACCTCTCAATCAGTATTTTGTGGAAGCAGGCATATCAAACCCCTTAATCAGTATTTTGGGAAGCAGGTATATTGCACCCTTCAATCAGTTTTTTTTTTTTTGGGGGGGGGGGGCCAACAGGTATAACACACCCGTTGCAAATAGTTGTTCCAATAGCGTTTGTCCCTCTATATACCTGCAGTATCGCAGCAGAACCGCACACAACTGCTGCACAATACAAATGCACTATATGCTTTCTATGTTAGAAAGTATATTATAGACAGGGGTGTAGCTAGAAGTGACTGGGCCCCACAGCTAATTTTTGTATGCCCCCCTTCCCCCCGCTTCGCAACTCCCTCCTCCTGTGTCCTTGGCTAGTCATAATCTAGACCAGACCAGGCTGCCACGCCATCCTTCTCCTATATTTTATATATACACTCACCTAAAGAATTATTAGGAACAACATACTAATATGGTGTTGGACCCCCTTTTGCCTTCAGAACTGCCTTAATTCTACGTGGCATTGATTCAACAAGGTGCTGATAGCATTCTTTAGAAATGTTGGCCCATATTGATAGGATAGCATCTTGCAGTTGATGGAGATTTGAGGGATGCATATCCAGGGCACGAAGCTCCCGTTCCACCACATCCCAAAGATGCTCTATTGGGTTGAGATCTGGTGACTGTGGGGGCCATTTTAGTACAGTGAACTCATTGTCATGTTCAAGAAACCAATTTGAAATGATTCGAGCTTTGTGACATGGTGCATTATCCTGCTGGAAGTAGCCATCAGAGGTTGGATACATTTTCTCATTCTGTTTACGCCAAATTCGGACTCTACCATTTGAATCTCTCATCAGAAATCGAGACTCATCAGACCAGGCAACATTTTTCCAGTCTTCAACAGTCCAATTTTGGTGAGCTCGTGCAAATTGTAGCCTCTTTTTCCTATTTGTAGTGGAGATGAGTGGTACCCGGTGGGGTCTTCTGCTGTTGTAGCCCATCCGCCTCAAGGTTGTGCGTGTTGTGGCTTCACAAATGCTTTGCTGCATACCTCGGTTGTAACGAGTGGTTATTTCAGTCAACGTTGCTCTTCTATCAGCTTGAATCAGTCGGCCCATTCTCCTCTGACCTCTAGCATCCACAAGGCATTTTTGCCCACAGGACTGCCGCATACTGGATGTTTTTCCCTTTTCACACCATTCTTTGTAAACCCTAGAAATGGTTGTGCGTGAAAATCACAGTAACTGAGCAGATTATGAAATACTCAGACCGGCCCGTCTGGCACCAACAACCATGCCACGCTCAAAATTGCTTAAATCACCTTTCTTTCCCATTCTGACATTCAGTTTGGAGTTCAGGAGATTGTCTTCACCAGGACCACCCCCCTAAATGCATTGAAGCAACTGCCATGTGATTGGTTGACTAGATAATTGCATTAATGAGAAATAGAACAGGTGTTCCTAATAATTCTTTAGGTGAGTGTAGACTCACTGTCTGGTGCTTGGTTGCTGTGGTTGTCTTCTCCAGGCTTGATCAGGGCCTAGAGGAAAGGCAAACAGCTACATGTGGATTTCGGCCTGTTTCTCTCCTCCATTAACTTGCTTCTCCTCCCACTAACTACTTCATTTCCTGTTAACTCTCCTTTCTGCTCTCTCAGCTAGCACACCCCAACTATATAAATTATGTGGCGCCAGCTCCACCTAGGGGCGAATGGGTGAAATTACATTGCCAGTACATTTAGATAAATACATAAATAAGCAGATGTGTTAAAGTGTCCCATTTGCACACTGATGTGGGACGCTGCAGGTATATCGCACCTCTCAATCAGTATTTTGTGGAAGCAGGCATATCAAACCCCTTAATCAGTATTTTGGGAAGCAGGTATATTGCACCCTTCAATCAGTTTTTTTTTTTTTGGGGGGGGGGGGCCAACAGGTATAACACACCCGTTGCAAATAGTTGTTCCAATAGCGTTTGTCCCTCTATATACCTGCAGTATCGCAGCAGAACCGCACACAACTGCTGCACAATACAAATGCACTATATGCTTTCTATGTTAGAAAGTATATTATAGACAGGGGTGTAGCTAGAAGTGACTGGGCCCCACAGCTAATTTTTGTATGCCCCCCTTCCCCCCGCTTCGCAACTCCCTCCTCCTGTGTCCTTGGCTAGTCATAATCTAGACCAGACCAGGCTGCCACGCCATCCTTCTCCTATATTTTATATATACACTCACCTAAAGAATTATTAGGAACAACATACTAATATGGTGTTGGACCCCCTTTTGCCTTCAGAACTGCCTTAATTCTACGTGGCATTGATTCAACAAGGTGCTGATAGCATTCTTTAGAAATGTTGGCCCATATTGATAGGATAGCATCTTGCAGTTGATGGAGATTTGAGGGATGCATATCCAGGGCACGAAGCTCCCGTTCCACCACATCCCAAAGATGCTCTATTGGGTTGAGATCTGGTGACTGTGGGGGCCATTTTAGTACAGTGAACTCATTGTCATGTTCAAGAAACCAATTTGAAATGATTCGAGCTTTGTGACATGGTGCATTATCCTGCTGGAAGTAGCCATCAGAGGTTGGATACATTTTCTCATTCTGTTTACGCCAAATTCGGACTCTACCATTTGAATCTCTCATCAGAAATCGAGACTCATCAGACCAGGCAACATTTTTCCAGTCTTCAACAGTCCAATTTTGGTGAGCTCGTGCAAATTGTAGCCTCTTTTTCCTATTTGTAGTGGAGATGAGTGGTACCCGGTGGGGTCTTCTGCTGTTGTAGCCCATCCGCCTTAAGGTTGTGCGTGTTGTGGCTTCACAAATGCTTTGCTGCATACCTCGGTTGTAACGAGTGGTTATTTCAGTCAACGTTGCTCTTCTATCAGCTTGAATCAGTCGGCCCATTCTCCTCTGACCTCTAGCATCCACAAGGCATTTTTGCCCACAGGACTGCCGCATACTGGATGTTTTTCCCTTTTCACACCATTCTTTGTAAACCCTAGAAATGGTTGTGCGTGAAAATCCCAGTAACTGAGCAGATTGTGAAATACTCAGACCGGCCTGTCTGGCACCAACAACCATGCCACGCTCAAAATTGCTTAAATCACCTTTCTTTCCCATTCTGACATTCAGTTTGGAGTTCAGGAGATTGTCTTGACCAGGACCACCCCCCTAAATGCATTGAAGCAACTGCCATGTGATTGGTTGACTAGATAATTGCATTAATGAGAAATAGAACAGGTGTTCCTAATAATTCTTTAGGTGAGTGTATATACACACACACACACACACACACACTCTCTGTCATGTAACATGATTGATAATGCTCTGTGCTTCTGTGACCTTCTTACTACAAAATCACAGTGAGATAAAGTTGTCACTGTGATTTTGTAGTAAAAAGGTCACAGAGAAGCACAGAGCATTATCAATCATGTTAATGCTCCGTGTGTCTGCTGTCAGAACGGGGCTTGACTGTCATTCACGCAGCGGATTCCACACACAGGATCCGCTCGTGTGAAATACCTCTTACATGCTCAGATTATCAGTAACAAGCATCCTCACTAGGGTTGAGCGTACTGATCTTCAAAGCCAAGATCCAAAGTCAATTGCTTCAAACTTCATTATTGCCGATAAGTCAATAAGTTCGGTATTTGATTATTTAACTTAAAACAGATTTTAAACAGGTATCTGAAGTCGGCTTTAGAACCAAGGTACCAGTCAGTACCGAAGCCGACTTCTGATATCCATTTTAAAATCGGTTTTTTAAAAAAAACAAAACACTGATTCTGCCCTAGGGCGTGCCGTCTTTTATTTTTGGCTCCTGCAGAAATTTCCTATCCTTGCCCGTGGAACCGCCATCTGGACAGACATGCATGTAATGCACTTTGTGTCATTTCCATTTTTTGCCAGGCCCATTGTAGTCAATGGTTATACATACAGGCCTAAAAATAAAATTAATGGGCATGGGGGAAAAATTCTATTGTGCGCATGAGCTCTAATGTTGATATCCTATCCGGATCGGTTATCAGTTTCACAAAAGCAGATCATTTCCTTAAAGGGATTCTGTCATCAGAAATGAGCCCTATAAGCTAAACATATGGCGATGTCCCTTGTAAAACACAGAATCCTAAAGTGAGTTTATCAAATGCCCCTGTGGCTCTATATTCCTAAAAAAGCGGTATATATCACCTGTCAATCACTTCAAAATGTGTCCAAGGGGACGTCTCATGGTGAAAGGTGCCTGGCTGCAGCCATCTCGTTTAGGTGCCCAGCGCCGCCTTCTGAGCTGAAATCGCCGCCCTCCCTTTCATGCGACCCGCCTACCTCACGTCATCACTGCCTCTCTAACCACCGCTCGCTTCATCCAGATGAGGATGGAGCGGACAAGCGAGTGGCCGTCTCTCAGTGCGCCTTCGCAGATTGAAGATAGGTACGGCCGCGGTGCAGGCGCCAGATTTTGAATGCTAACAGGCAGGGCCAGCAGAGAACGATTCCGTTCCCTGGCCCTGTCAATCACAATGCGGAGGGGGCGTCATTAGGGTCGGAGGATGCGGCTGCTACCAGCAAGTAGCCGCCCTACTTGCTGGTAGAAAGGTAATTTGGATATTTTAAAAATCGCTTTTTATCAAATTCTACTGAACAAAAATGATTATTTAACTTATGTATGCAGAGCTCGCAGTATAGGGATTATTAGTAAACAAAAAAAAAAAAAAACGGTTTAGTGGGCTGACAGAAGCCCTTTAAAGTTACTTTTATTCCACCAGCAAGTAATTTTTTGACGGGAAATGACATAGGTGTCTCCCAAAAGATAATAAGACGATGTACAAGAGGCATTATTGTGGAAAAAATTTAATTTCTCGACTTTTATTTACATTTGAGCAAAAAGTGTCCAGTCCAAAATCATTCATACCCTTCTCAATAATCAATAGAAAAGCCTTTATTGGCTTTTGCAGCAATCAAACGCTTCCTATAATTGCAGACCAGCTTTTTGCATGTCTCCACTGGTATTTTTGCCCATTCATCTTTAGCAATGAGCTCCAAATCTTTCAGGTAGGAGGGTCTTCTTGCCATCACCCTTATCTTTAGCTCCCTCCACAGATTCTCAATTGGATTCCAGTCTGGACTCTGACTGGGCCACTCCAAAACGTTAATGTTGTTGTCTGCTAACCATTTCTTCACCACTTTTGCTGTGTGTTTTGGGTCATTGTCATGCTGAAATGTCCACTGGTGCCCAAGGCCAAGTTTCTCTGCAGACTGCCTGATGTTGTCGTTGAGAATCCTCATGTATTGCTCCTTTTTCATTGTGCCGTTTACTGTGATTAGGTTCCCTGGTCCATTGGCTGAAAAACACCCCCAAAGCATTAGGTTCCCACCACCATGTTTGACAGTGGGGATGGTGTTCTTTGGGTTGAAGGCTTCTCCTTTTTTATGCCGAATGAAGGAAACATCATTGTGACCAAACAATTAAATTTTTGTTTCATCTGACCATTACACAGAAGGCCAGGAGTCTTCTTCTTTGTCCAGATGAGCTTTTGCAAAGGCCAGGTGAGCTTTTGTGTGCCTTATTACTTGCTGGTTGAATAAAAGTAACTTTAAGTCAAAATTTGCCAGGGGTATGAATAATAATGGGCAGCACTGTACATATCTCTAAAATAATTTTTTAAACAAAATAAAAGCGCACAGCCCTATAGGACTGGTATATTGCGGACATGCTAGCGGCGATCTAGCCGTGCATGCCCGCAGCTCTATAACCTAAAACGAGGTGACAGAATCCCTTTAAGGAGATTCTCTTTATAGTCTGCTGCTGCCCTCCTCCAACACCCTGCACATTCCAAGTCCCACTCGGTGTAGTTTGGCGGCCAGTGCCGGATGCCACAGAAGTCCATCCTTCTCCTCCTCTAATTTTACTAAGATGTAGAGGCTGAGAAGGAGACACTCGGATCCACAGCACTGAAGCCAGCCATACTCACCCTTGTTGGGATCTTTCTCACTGGACTGCAGTGTTCACTGACGTGCTCTTCTCCTCTTCAAGTTCTGCCGACGCACTGCTCCAAGCAATGAAATCTAGAAGGTAGAAAAAAATCTTTTGTAATATACTATTATCCCAAGAGGTAGAAAATGTAAGATGAGGGTAAGAAAGTCATCGAATCCTAGACATGACCTGAGCAGTGCGCTTGGCTATTTTCAGTTTTTGTGTTTTGTTATAGAGATAAATGTGGGCCCCACAGGTGGGACCCGCACCTAACTGACATTGGTGGCATTGTGTAGCAACATGCCACCAATGTCTAAGATTACACAACCCCTTTAATACTTAATTTAAATTGTTTTATTTCCTCCTTTGCCTCCAAGATCAGGAACTTTTTAATTTACATAGTCCTTTTTTTACAATACCCACTTCTGGTAATGCTCCGGATCCCCCGTGTGTACAGCTTGTGTACGGCAGCCCGTGTCATAGTGAATGACAGGAGGCTGCTGCACAGTTGTCACTGCCTGCCCTGTGATAGATCTGAGAAGATCGGATAGATTTGCAGCACGTGAGTCTATCTGACAGGTCTTTCTGTGTTTCCATTCTGTTTGTTGTTGTGGGCAGGATTCCACCTCTCCACAGGTTCTGCTCATTAGCTGTTTAAGAGGCTCTATTTAAGTCCGCCTCTTACTGCTGACTTTGCGGTTGATATTTTCCTTCTGGAGTTCTATACAGGTTGTTTGTGGAACCTCTACTTCCTGCTTGTCTCAAGCTAAGTCCTCCTGTTCTCTCCTTTGTGCGTGTGTTGCTTCTAGGTCTCAGGTAGACGCTGGTCCCTTCACAGTGGAAGGTACTGGCTGTCTCATTCCCCACTCCCTAAGTTAGGGTTTGCTTCAGTGTCAGCAGGGCTTGCGTATGAGTTTGTTCACCATCAGGACTTGCTCATACTGTCAGCAGTCAGGGAGAGGCTCAGGGATCGTTAGGAGGTTACCATTCCCTCCTCCCTAGCTTTGGGGCCTAGTCTGTTTACCTGTTGCTGTTTGTTTACTTGGTGTTCCTCTTATCCCCACTTGCCGTGACAACAGTGTTTCCTACAGAGCCCCTGTCTGTAGCCGGGCTCGATAGGAAACTAGTAAAATCATTATAGACTCCAATGCTAGTTAACTACAAAAAGTTTATTTTTTTTCCAGTATCAAAACGCAAGAAAAAGTATACATATGTGGTATCTGCCAGATTTATACTGACCTGGAGAATCAAGAACACAAGTGGGAAAAAAAAAACTGTAAAACTGTGGCAAAGTTGTTTTTTTTCCAATTCCACCACCTTTGGAATTCTTTACCACTTCCCACTATATTTTATGCAATATTAAATGGTTACGTTGGATAGTACAACTTGTCCTGCTAAAAACAAGCCCTCATACAGCTATGTGAATGGAAAAATAAAAAAAGTTAAGGCTCTGGGAAGGCGGAGAGCACAAAACAAAAATGCAAAAGGAAAAAAAGCCTTTGAGAAAAAAAGCTTTTTCTTTGCAGCACCATTTTCTGACAGCCATAACTTTTTCATTTTTCTTTATGAGGGCTTTTTTGTGGGTGAACTGTAGTTTTTATTGGTACAATTTTTGGGGTGCGTGCAATTTTTTGTTCATTATTTTGTTTTAGGGGGGGGGGGGGGGGGGATGGTCACCAAAACCGTGTTTTTAGTATTTTTATATTTTAATAGTGGATATTTTTTTTATTTATTTATCTTTATATAAAACATTGGGAAGGAGGGTGATACTGTCTATAGCTGTCTATAACTTGCAGTACATGGCAACCTCCCCTTTCTGCCCGCTGCTCGGCTATGTACTATTGCTTATTATGGCACATATAAGCGCACACCCTATGTATATATAAGAGTAACAAAATAAGCAGTAGTAGATGGCAGAACAGCAAGCAGGGGGGTGCAGACAGGGGCCAAGGGGGCACAGACAAGGGCCAGTGAGGCGCACACAGGGGCCAGGGGCACAGACAAAGGCCGGGGGGGGGCACAGATAAGTTATTTTTTCTCCCTGGCTGTGACGCTCTGCGCTGCGATTGGACAGCGCTACAGCCAGGGAGAAGGAACGCCCATTTGCAGTCTCCTCCTCCCTGCTACGATAGTAGTAATTATCATACAGCACCGGAGACGGTAACGGGGGCCACAGCGGGCGAACGGAGCAGCGCCCAGATATAATAGTAAGTGCAGGGAGATCCCTGTGCGCCGCTCTACATGTCCTGCTACTTAGTTGGCAAAGTCCGGACCCATGAAAGGTCCTCTTTAAATAATCTGACTGACACGCTGCCGGGCGCCGGGCCCCTTGTCAGCCCGGGCCCCGAAGCAGCCGCTTCCCCTGCTTCCCCGGTAGTTACGCCACTGATTATAGGTATATCACACCCCTCAATCAGTTTTTTGGGGGGAAACAGGTATATCACACCAGTTGCAATTAGTTACTCCAATAGCGTTTGTCCCTCTATATAGCTGCGGTATCGCAGCAAAACCGCTCACAACTGCTGCACAATACAAATGCACGCTCCATAGAGTTGGGCTTTATGGCAGAGTGGCCAGAAGAAAGCCATTATTTTCAGCTAAAAACAATAAGGCACGTTGAGAGTTTGCGAAAAGGCATGTGGGAGACTCCCAAAATGTATGGAGGAAGGTGCTCTGGTCTGATGAGACTAAAATTGAACTTTTCGGCCATCAAAGAAAACACTATGTCTGGCGCAAACTCAACACATCACATCACCCAAAGAACACCATCCCCACAGTGAAACATGGTGGTGGCAGCATCGTGCTGGGGGGATGGGACTGGGAAACTGGTCAGAGTTGAGGGAAAGATAGATGGTGCTAAATACAGGGATATTCTTGAGCAAAACCTGTACCACTCTGGATGGAGGTTTACCTTCCAGCAGGACAATGACCCCAAACACACTGCTAAAACAACACTTGAGTGGTTTAAGGGGAAACATGTAAATGTGTGGGAATGGCCTAGTCAAAGCCCAGATCTCAATGCAATAGAAAATCTGTGGTCAGACTTAAAGATTGCTGTTCACAAGCGCAAACCATCCAACGTGAAGGAGCTGGAGCAGTTTTGCAAGGAGGAATGGGCAAAAATCCCAGCGGTAAGATGTGGCAAGCTCATAGAGACTTATCCAAAGCAACTTGGAGCTGTGATTGCCACAAAAGGTGGCTCTACAAAGTGTTGACTTCAGGGGGGTGAATAGTTATGCACATTGAGTTTTTCTGTTATTTTGTCCTACTTGTATGCTTCACAATAAAAAAAATATAAAAAAAAAACATTCTCAAAGTTGTGGGCAAGTTCTCTAAATTAAATGATGCAAATCCTCAAACAATCCGTGTTAATTCCAGGTTGTGAGGCACCAAAACACGAAAAAAGTCAAGGGGGGTGAATACATTTGCAAGGCACTGTAAATGAATAGAACATGCTGTAATTTCACAACAGCTGGAGTGCCGGAGGTTAGCCACCACAGGATGATCTCTATCAATCAAAGACCCTCCCCCCACTTCCTGAAACCCATTTAGTCTCTGCAGCTAAAGACAACCAGCAGTGGACAGTAACTTAGCATGAAAGGAGACCCCTAGTGGCCAGGAATTGATTTTTGTGAAATAACTTTTAAGATGTGTCTCAAATAGAACTTCACACATTATACTAATAAATGCAATGCTCTTCTGTGGGCATCTTTATCTAAGGCTATCAAGAGAACAACATAGCTGTCATACCATTGTCCAGATTCTACACCTGTTATCATAATGCAGATCACTTTGCAAGTAACATTCTGCCCTCACAGCAGCAGTAAACTGATAAAGGATTGGCATTCTGTATAGGAGCTTTAGGCTGGGGCTACAGAACCATCTTGGTTGAAACACTCTCCACACAATCAAAGATTGCTGTGTAGCATTGCATCCAACTGAACTGAATGGGGATGAAGTGTGACTGGAATCACAAAAAGTCCAGTAGTGTTGGAAAGTAAAATAGCCCAAAATTCTTTTAAAAAATTGTTTTTCTACGAATATTACATTTAAAAAATTGTTAAATACACCTCTGTTGCTTTTTAGGCTAGGTCTACACGACGACATTTGTCAGATAGGGCGCAACATTTGTCGTGCAACATTTTGTTGCACCAATGTCACGCGACAATTTTTATAATGGCAGTCTATGTTGTCGCACTGCAACATGCGACATGCTGCGACAGCGACGCAACAGTCGCAGAAAAATCCATCTCGAATGGATTTTCTGCAACTGTTGCGTCGCAGTCGCAGCATGTTGCATGTTGCAGTGCGACACCATAGACTGCCATTATAAAAATTGACGCGCGACAAATGTCGTCGTGTAGACCTAGCCTTAAACACACCATCATTTCATAGGCTTCTTTGCATTTTTACAAGCTTTTATGGTGCCTTTTTTTTTCAATTCATTACATTTGTAACATACGGTACATTTTTTTTCTGTATTTTTCAGATTATGTTTTGGAGCATGGTTTGTTTTGAAAAGAAAATATCACCCGTGGCATAAGAAAGCCACCAAAATGGCACAAAAAGCCAGTGTTTGAAGTGCATTTTACAGTTTACTACAAAATTGCAGCTAACATCTGGCTGTAGCTTTTTGGGGCAAAAAAAAAGAACCACAAAAAAAAAAAAAGGAGAACGCAACTAAAAATGTGGTGTTTTAAAAAAAAAATGCTATGTGCAAAGTTACCCTTACTTTTCATTGTGAAGAAAGAGTAGAAAGAAAGCCTAGGAGTACAGAGTAGAACAATAGATTAGATAGATGCTGGTTGCAGAACCGTCAGTATTGCTTTGGAGTCAGTTACTATTCCACGTAGATACATTTAGACGTGTAAAACCCTGCTAGCGGCTCCGTCTTGCATTCAATCTGCACTGTGTAATTTCATGCAGCTGAGCCGGCTGCTCAGTAGCTCAGGGAAAACTGTTTCTCATCTAATGAATATGGGTCTCGGTGAAAGAACAATTGTAGCTTTTTTATGACATTGTTTTCTGATATTCAAGTGAGCATAGATTGTTACTTGTCTGCTTTTATAGAAATCAATAGTTTTGTACCATCTGCAATAACCTATAATGTACTGTCATGTATGAGGAATCATTCACTCAAGATCCACATCACAGCACCAATTGTACTTCGCCTGATTGCTAAATGATAGCTCACATAGAGATTATGTTCGAAAAGACACGACTGCTTCTTTCAATCTATAACAATAGATGTAAAAACATAGCCTGCTAAAGTTCCAGCACTCATTATCAGTGACTTTGCAAGAAATTTAATTTTTATTAAAAAGTGTTATTAGGTATATTTTAATTTCTTTTTATTTTGCACAGAAAACGAAAAAGTCGGGTTTTACTTATTAACATAAATATTAGACAGTTTGGATGTTCATGTATAAGTGAGGGAATAAAAAAAAAATAAGATTTACAGTAAGATCCGTGTGCAGCAGCTAGGTTGCCTGTTGACAGTTTCCATATGGTAAAAAAAAATGTTTTCTACACTGTATAAAGTAAAAAAAAAAAAGTTAAAACAGCAAAACGTTATTCATATCCATTGCATTGTATTTTCTGAATGTGTAGCCAATATTAATCAAAGGAAAGTGATTAAGGGTCCATTCACACGTCCGCAATTTCGTTCCGCATTTTGCGGAATGGAATTGTGGACCCATTCATTTCTATGGGGCAGCACGATGTGCTGCCCGGATACGGAATTGCGGACCCGCACTTCCGGGTCGTAATTCCGTTCCCGAAAAAAATAGAACTGCGACTGCGGACAAGAATAGGCATATTCTATTAGTGCCGGCGATGTGTGGTCTGCAAAATGCGGACGTGTGAATGGACCCATAGATAGATGGTAGGCAGACAGATAGATGGATGGCTAGGCAGACAGATGGGCGACCAAAAATAGTAAAAGGCAGACAGATGGATAGATTGGAACACAAATAGGTAGGCTGGTAGGTTCGTAGATAGATAGATAGATAGATAGATAGATAGATAGATAGATAGATAGATAGATAGATAGATAGATAGATAGATAGATAGATAGAGATAGATAGATAGATAGATAGATAGATAGATAGATAGATAGATAGATAGGAGATAGATAGATAGATAGATAGATAGATAGATAGATAGATAGATAGGAGATAGATAGATAGATAGATAGATAGATAGATAGATAGATAGATATATAGATATGAGATAGATAGATAGATAGATAGATAGATAGATAGATAGATAGATAGATAGGAGATGGATAGATAGATAGATAGATAGATAGATAGATAGATAGATAGATAGGCAATTGTACCTGTTTTTCGGTTCAGCATCCTGGCAGGATGTTTACATAGCTCACTCCCTGATTTCTTCCCACTAACCAGGGGTCCTGACTACTGCAGAGGGAACAGTGTAGAAGGTGAAGCAAGCAACCAGAAACATTAGTGATGAGCGGCATAGGCAATATTCAAATTCGCGAATTTTTGGCCGAATATTCGCCATAAATTAGCAAATTCGAGAATTCGTGATCTCTAGTCATTATTTTCTTGATTGCGAAAATCGGCAATGTAATATATTCACGATAAAAATTCTCGATTAGAATATTTGCGATCAACACTAAGGGGTAGGCAACTTTCCTATTGGTTGCTAGGGATATTGCTAAGTGACAATATTTGCAAAAAATTCACGATAAATTTGCGATTAGAATATTCGCGATCAACACTATTCGCGAGTACGAATATATAGCACTATATTCTAAATATTCTCAAATTCTCGAAGTGGCGATATTCACGATTAAAATTCGCGATTCGAATATTCACGTTCAACACTAAGAAACATTAGAGGACAAAAACATGCTAGGTTTGGTTATAAAACCTAGCACAAACCTGATGAAAACAGGAAGTTCTGTATGTAAACATCTTGCCAGGAGGCAAAGATGCTGAGAACAAGGGAAGTAAGGTTCTGGCATGAAAAACTGGTATATAGGGAAAAATATGCAGTGTTTGGGTTACTCTGGGCAGAAAACAATCACTATGAGACTGGAGAACTCCTTTAATTTGTATAGCCCTGAGGAAAGAAGGAAAAGGGGCAACATCATCAAAACTTTTACATACGTTAAAAGATTAACCACTTAAAGATCAAGCTAGTTTTTACCTTCCTGACCGATCCTATTTTTGTAAATCTGACATAAATCAATTTATGTTGTGATAAGTTATAACTTCTGAATGCTTTTACTTATGTCTTTCTTCAACCATATTAACTATGTAACATTCCGAGAATGTTTTCTCATGACACATTGAACCTCATGTGAGTGGTAAATTTAACTCAAATATGTATTACCTTTAGTTATATTTTAAAAAATCCAGCATTTACAGGAAATTTGGAAAAATTACCAAATTTTGAAAATTTTTATTTCTCTGCTTTTAAGATAGATAGTGATACCTCATAAAACAGTTATTAATTAACATTCCCTAAATGTCTACTTTATGTTGCCATTATTTAGTAAATCTTTAATTGTTTATAAAAATTTCCAAAACAGACAAGGTCAGCATATATGGGTCTCAATGTAGTGTGCAATCTCTGTAGCAAAAGACACAAACCATGTCTGTTAATGCTAACTACATAAGAACACCCATTATGCTACAAACAAATATATTCTGTGCAGTTTTTCCGTAGATGGTGTCCGCTGTGGACTGTTACATTTTCCGTGCCACATCTCCTGTTTAAAGTGTGCTCATCCCTAAAATATCAGTGACATCCAGTGCAATTTTTCCGTAGACGGTGTCCCCTGCGGACAGTTAAATTATCCATTCCACATCTCCTGTTTAAAGTGTGCGCATCCCTAAAATATCAGTAACATCCAGCACACTTTTTCAGTAGACGGTGTCCGCTGCGGACTGTTAAATTATCCGCGCCACATCTCCTGTTTAAGGTGTGCGCATCCCTAAAATATCAGTGACATCCAGTGCACTTTTTCCGTAGATGTTGTCCGCTGCGGACTGTTAAATTATCTGTGCCACATCTCCTGTTTAAGTTGTGCGCATCCCTAAAATATCAGTGACATCCAGTACACTTTATCCGTAGATGGTGTCCCCTGCGGACAGTTAAATTATCTGCGCCACATCTCCTATTTAAAGTGTGCACATCCCTAAAATATCAATGACATCCAGTGCAGTTTTTCAGTAGACGGTGTCCGCTGCAGACTGTTAAATTATCTGTGCCACATCTCCTGTTTAAAGTGTACGCATCCCTAAAATATCAGTGACATCCAGTGCATTTTTTCCGTAGACGGTGTCCGCTGCGGACTGGTAAATTGTCTGCACCACACAACCTGTCTAAAGTGTGCGCATCCCTAAAATATCAGTGACATCCAGTGCAGTTTTTCAGTAGACGGTGTCCGCTGCGGACTGTTAAATTATCCGCGCCACATCTCCTGTTTAAAGTGTGTGCATCCCTAAAATATCAGTGACATCTAGTGCATTTTTTCTATAGATGGTGTCCTCTGCGGACTGTTAAATTATCTGCGCCACATCTCCTGTCTAAAGTGTGCGCATCCCTAAAATATCAGTGACATCCAGTACAGTTTTTCATTAGATGGTGTCCGCTGTGGACTATTAAATTATCCGTGCCACATCTCCTATTTAAAGTGTACGCATCCCTGAAATATCAATTATCTGCGCCACATCTCCTGTATAAAGTGTGCGCATCCCTAAAATATCAGTGACATCCAGTGCAGTTTTTCGGTAGACGGTGTACCCTGCGGAAAGTTAAATTATCAGTGCCATATCTCCTTACTAAAGTGTGAGCATCCCTAAAATATCAGTGACATCCAGTGCAGTTTTTCTGTAGACACTGCAAACTGTGACATTACCTATGGTACCTGTCCTGTATAAAGATTTCTCAGTTTCTTCCACAAATACTGTTGTACGTTTGCGCATCCTAAATTTCTGTGACATTCAGTTAAATTTTTTCCCCGCTGGTGACAGCGACATTAACTGCGCAACATCTCCTGTATGACGTTTGCGCATCCTAAATATCTGGGACATTCAGTCAAATTTTTTCGCTGCTGGTGACAACGACATTACCTGCGCTACATCTACTGTATAATGTTTGCGCATCCTAAATATCTGTGACATTCAGTCTAATTTATTTGCACATACACTTCCAAATCCTACGCTACTGTACGTGTGACATACTTTCAAGAATATATATCACATTTAAAATGAAGAAGGCAAGCAGTAGGGAACGGGGAAGTGGCTGTGATGTTGATGGTGCACGCAGAGGCCGTGGCCCTGGGCGTGGAGAAACTGTGCCTGCTGCCAGAGCACAAGAAAAACAATCATCCAAGATACCTAGCTTCATGTCCCAGTTTGCAAGGAGGCGCAGGACACCACTCTTGAAGTCAGCCCAGTGCGAGCAGGTGGTCGGTTGGATTGCAGCAGATAATGCTTTCAGTTGGTTAAGCACCACCCTGTCTTCCACCAAGTCCAGTCTCAGTAGCCAGGACTCTGGTCCACACAATCCTCACCAAGATCCTCCTTCCTCCCACCATTTACAGTGTGGCCAAACAAGTGATCCCACACTCGGATATTCCGAGGAGCTTCATTACTTGATTTGACCCTCTCGCCAAGCAGGCTTGAAGAGGGACATGATATCTTGTGCCCTGATTCCCAACCTCTTGAGCATCCACAGTCACAAGAACATGACGATGGTGAACGGCAATTAGAGTTTAATGAGGTGGATGATGATCAGACACAGTTGCCAATGCGTCAACCGCAATTACTGTCTCAAGAGGTTGATGAAGAGGAAGAGACACAGTTGGCAATCACTGAGGTTGTGGTTAGGTCAACAAATCAGGACGATGATCAGAGTGAGGAAGTGGAAGAGGAGGTGGTGGACAATGAGGTGACTGACCCAACTTGGGAAGACAGCAAGCCGAGCGAGGAAAGTAGTACAGAGGGGGGGGGATCTGCAGCACCGCAACAGGTTGGAGGAGGCAGTGGAGTGGCAAAAGGGAGAAGACGGGTCACACCAAACAGGCCCGCAACTGTTCCCCGTTGCACCCCCTTGCAGAAATCTCCCTTGCCAAGGGGTAGATGTTCCGCAGTCAGGCGTTTATTTTTAGGAAAGTGTAAACTACAAAAGAATAGTAATTTGCAACCTGTGCCATACGGAAATTAGCCATGGCGTGAACACTAGCAACCTTACCACCACCAGCATGATCTGCCACATGGCGTCCTAATAAGTTGGACGAACGCCTGGGTCTACAAACTGTGTCTGCGGGTCACACCACTGCCTCCTCTTCCCCTATGTTACGTGCTGGGCAATCCACTGTCGAAGGTGCAGGCCCGGATGCCTCCTGCCCTGCACCCGGACCTTCACAAGCACCATCAGCATGCATCCACTTCTGTGTCCCAGCGAAGCATCCAAATGTCCTTACCCCAGGCCTTTGAATGCAAGCGAAAATACCCAGCCATCCACCCACAGGCCATAGCACTAAATGCTTACTTTCCAAATTACTGGCCCTGGAAATGTTGCCATTTAGGCTAGTGGACACTGAGGCCTTCCACAGCCTGATGTCGGCGGCCATCCCGCATTACGCAGTCCCCTGCCTCATCTATTTTTCAAGGTGTGCCGAGCCCGCCTTACACCAACATGTGTCCGGTAACATCACACGTGCCCTGACCAACGCATTTACTGGGAAGGTCCACTTAACGACTGACACATGGACAAGTGCATTCGGCCAGGGACGCTACATTTCCCTGATGGCACACTAGGTGAATGTTGTGGAGGCCAGGAGCGAGTCATACCCTGGGATGGCACAGGTGCTACCGACGCCAAGGATTGCAGTCCCTATGTCGATCAGGGTTTCCGCCAGCACCTACGTTTGTGGCTCCAAGCCCCACTTCTCCTCAGCCTCCTCCTCCACTTCCACCTCCTAATTATCCACGTGCAGCGCCATTCAGTCATCAGTCTGTAGCTAGAAGCAGTGTAGCACTGCAGTGGGGAAGCGGCAACAGGCCGCACTCAAGCTAATATGCTTAGGGGACAAACAGCACACCGTCGCAGAGCTGTGGCAGGGGATAAGAGACCAGACTGAGCTGTGGCTCTCACCACTCAACCTAGAACCAGGAATGGTTGTGTCTGATAATGGCCGTAACTTGGTGGTGGCTTTGGAGCTCAGCAAGCTTAGACACATCCCATGCCTTGACCACGTCTTCAACCTTGTGGTTCAGCGGTTTCTCAAAGCCTACCACAATTTGCCTGAGCTACTGGTGAAGGTGCACCGCGTGTGTGCACATTTCCTCAAGTCACCAACAGATTCAGCCAGTCTGTCAACGCTGCAGCAGCGCTTGAAATTGCCAGCTCACCGGCTGTTGTGAGCAGCAGAGGGCAGTAGTGGAATACCAGCTGCAACATGGTCGTCGCCTTTCCAGTCAGCTTCCGCTATTCACAAGTGAGGAGCGGGCATGGATGTCTTACCTCTGTGAGGTTTTAAGAAACTGTGAGGAATCAACACAGATGGTGAGCGGCAATAATGCTATTATCAGCGTAACCATCCCACTTCTGTGTCTACTCAAACGCTCGCTGTTCCCAATTAAGGACAACGCTTTGCATGTGGAAGAGGTGGAAATGGGGGAAGACATTACACTGAGTGATAGCCAGACCACTCTCAGTTTGTCTTCTCAGCAAGAATTGGACAATGAAGAGGATGAGGAGCAGGAGACGGTTGCCCCCACTACAGAGGGTAGTTCCCATGGAAGTTTAATTCCATCTGTTCAGCATGGGTGGGCAGAAGAGGAGGATGAGGAGATTGAGAGTCATCCTCCTGATGATGACAGCGAAGTCTTGCTTGTTGGTACTCTGGCACACATGGCTGACTTCATGTTGGGCTGCCTTTCCCGCGACCCGCGCGTTATACGCATTTTAGACAACAAGGATTACTGGTTGTTTACCCTTATTGACCATGGTACAAAGAGAAATTCTAATCTCTCATTCCTCTGGTGGAGAGGATGAGCAAAACGGTGCAATACCAGAAGATCCTTGTTGAAAAATTGCTAAAAAAATTTCCAGCTGACAACGCTGGCAGCAGAGTCCGTTGTTCCTTGGCCAACCGAGGAGGGGAGACAAGGGGAACACACAGCAGTTCCAACAGAGGCAGGGCAACACTCTCCAAAGCCTGGGACAGTTTCATGACACCCCGCCAGCACCCTCACCCTGATGCGCGGCCTACTGTCACAAGGAGAGAAAAATTTTGGAAGCTGGTAAAGGAGTATATAGCAGACCGTTTCAGCGTCCTCAATGATCCCTCAGTGCCTTACAACTACTGGGGGTCCAAGCTGGACACGTGGCACGAACTGGCGCTCTACGCTTTGGAGGTGCTGGCATGCCCTGCCGCCAGCATTTTGTCTGAGCGGGTGTTTGGTGCTGCTGGTGGCATTATAACTAGGGTTGAGCCTACCGAACTTTAGGATTTTTGGAACCCGAACCCGAACATTTCCGTAAAAGTTGCAATTTAAACTATAAATAAACCCATCATTTTCTGGGCATTGAAAAACACACCTTTTTTTTCAAAAAACAGTATTTTCCAGATCTGCAAGTGTTAAATACAAGTTTTATATATACAGCTTTCATATTCTGTTACCAAAAAAAACACTTTTTTTTCAATCTACAATATCTTGATTAGTCAGTGTGCAATTTAACCACCTCAGCCCCCAGTGCTTAAACACCCTGAAAGACCAGGCCACTTTTTACACTTCTGACCTACACTACTTTCACCGTTTATTGCTCGGTCATGCAACTTACCACCCAAATGAATTTTACCTCCTTTTCTTCTCACTAATAGAGCTTTCATTTGGTGGTATTTCATTGCTGCTGACATTTTTACTTTTTTTGTTATTAATCGAAATTTAACGATTTTTTTGCAAAAAAATGACATTTTTCACTTTCAGTTGTAAAATTTTGCAAAAAAAACGACATCCATATAGAAATTTTGCTCTAAATTTATAGTTCTACATGTCTTTGATAAAAAAAAAATGTTTGGGTAAAAAAAAAATGGTTTGGGTAAAAGTTATAGCGTTTACAAACTATGGTACAAAAATGTGAATTTCCGCTTTTTGAAGCAGCTCTGACTTTCTGAGCACCTGTCATGTTTCCTGAGGTTCTACAATGCCCAGACAGTACAAACACCCCACAAATGACCCCATTTCTGAAAGTACACACCCTAAGGTATTCGCTGATGGGCATAGTGAGTTCATAGAACTTTTTATTTTTTGTCACAAGTTAGCGGAAAATGATGATTATTTTTTTTTTTTTTTTCTTACAAAGTCTCATATTCCACTGACTTGTGACAAAAAATAAAAAGTTCTATGAACTCACTATGCCCATCAGCGAATACCTTGGGGTCTCTTCTTTCCAAAATGGGGTCACTTGTGGGGTAGTTATACTGCCCTGGCATTCTAGGGGCCCAAATGTGTGGTAAGGAGTTTGAAATCAAATTCTGTAAAAAATGACCTGTGAAATCCGAAAGGTGCTCTTTGGAATATGGGCCCCTTTGCCCACCTAGGCTGCAAAAAAGTGTCACACATCTGGTATCTCCGTACTCAGGAGAAGGTGGGGAATGTGTTTTGGGGTGTCATTTTATATATACCCATGCTGGGTGAGAGAAATATCTTGGCAAAAGACAACTTTTCCCATTTTTTTATACAAAGTTGTCATTTGACCAAGATATTTATCTCACCCAGCATGGGTATATGTAAAAAGACACCCCAAAACACATTCCTCAAATTCTCCTGAGTACGGGGATACCAGATGTGTGACACTTTTTTGCAGCCTAGGTGGGCAAAGGGGCCCATATTCCAAAGAGCACCTTTCGGATTTCACTCCTCATTTTTTCCTGAATTTGATTTCAAACTCCTTACCACACATTTGGGCCCCTAGAATACCAGGGCAGTATAACTACCCAACAAGTGACCCCATTTTGGAAAGAAGACACCCCAAGGTATTCCGTGAGGGGCATGGCGAGTTCCTAGAATTTTTTATTTTTTGTCACAAGTTAGTGGAAAATGATGATTTATTTTTTTTTTTTTTTTTTTTTTTCATACAAAGTCTCATATTCCACTAACTTGTGACAAAAAATAAAAACTTCCATGAACTCACTATGCCCATCAGCGAATACCTTGGGGTCTCTTCTTTCCAAAATGGGGTCACTTGTGGGGTAGTTATACTGCCCTGGCATTCTAGGGGCCCAAATGTGTGGTAAGTAGGTAAATGACCTGTGAAATCCGAAAGGTGCTCTTTGGAATGTGGGCCCCTTTGCCCACCTAGGCTGCAAAAAAGTGTCACACATCTGGTATCTCTGTATTCAGGAGAAGTTGAGGAATGTGTTTTGGGGTGTCTTTTTACATATACCCATGCTGGGTGAGATAAATATCTTGGTCAAATGCCAACTTTGTATAAAAAAATGGGAAAAGTTGTCTTTTGCCAAGATATTTCTCTCACCCAGCATGGGTATATGTAAAATGACACCCCAAAACACATTCCCCAACTTCTCCCGATTACGGAGATACCAGATGTGTGACACTTTTTTGCAGCCTAGGTGGGCAAAGGGGCCCATATTCCAAAGAGCACCTTTCGGATTTCACAGGTCATTTTTTACAGAATTTGATTTCAAACTCCTTACCACACATTTGGGCCCCTAGAATGCCAGGGCAGTATAACTACCCCACAAGTGACCCCATTTTGGAAAGAAGAGACCCCAAGGTATTCGCTGATGGGCATAGTGAGTTCATGGAACTTTTTATTTTTTGTCACAAGTTAGTGGAATATGAGACTTTGTATGAAAAAAAAAATAAAAAAAAAAATAAGCATTTTCCACTAACTTGTGACAAAAAATAAAAAATTCTAGGAACTCGCCATGCCCCTCACGGAATACCTTGGGGTGTCTTCTTTCCAAAATGGGGTCACTTGTGGGGTAGTTATACTGCCCTGGCATTTTCCAGGGGCCCTAATGTGTGGTAAGTAGGTAAATGACCTGTGAAATCCTAAAGGTGCTCTTTGGAATATGGGCCCCTTTGCCCACCTAGGCTGCAAAAAAGTGTCACACATGTGGTATCGCCGTATTCAGGAGAAGTTGGGGAATGTGTTTTGGGGTGTCATTTTACATATACCCATGCTGGGTGAGAGAAATATCTTGGCAAAAGACAACTTTTCCCATTTTTTTATACAAAGTTGGCATTTGACCAAGATATTTCTCTCACCCAGCATGGGTATATGTAAAATGACACCCCAAAACACATTCCCCAACTTCTCCTGAGTACGGCGATACCAGATGTGTGACACTTTTTTGCAGCCTAGATGCGCAAAGGTGCCCAAATTCCTTTTAGGAGGGCATTTTTAGACATTTGGATACCAGACTTCTTCTCACGCTTTGGGGCCCCTAGAATGCCAGGGCAGTATAAATACCCCACATGTGACCCCATTTTGGAAAGAAGACACCCCAAGGTATTCAATGAGGGGCATGGCGAGTTCATAGAAATTTTTTTTTTTTGGCACAAGTTAGCGGAAATTGATATTTTTAATTTTTTTCTCACAAAGTCTCCCGTTCCGCTAACTTGGGACAAAAATTTCAATCTTTCATGGACTCAATATGCCCCTCACGGAATACCTGGGGGTGTCTTCTTTCCGAAATGGGGTCACATGTGGGGTATTTATACTGCCCTTGCATTCTAGGGGCCCTAAAGCGTGAGAAGAAGTCTGGAATATAAATGTCTAAAAAAATTTACGCATTTGGATTCCGTGAGGGGTATGGTGAGTTCATGTGAGATTTTATTTTTTGACACAAGTTAGTGGAATATGAGACTTTGTAAGAAAAAAAAAAAAAAATTCCGCTAACTTGGGCCAAAAAAATATCTGAATGGAGCCTTACAGAGGGGTGATCAATGACAGGGGGGTGATCAATGACAGGGGGTTGATCAATGACAGGGGGGTTGATCAATGACAGGGGGGTTGATCAATGACAGGGGGTTGATCAATGACAGGGGGGTGATCAGGGAGTCTATATGGGGTGATAACCACAGTCATTGATCACGCCCGTGTAAGGCTTCATTCAGACGTCCGGATGCGTTTTGCGGATCCGATCCATCTATCAGTGCATCCGTAAAAATCATGCGGACATCTGAATGGAGCTTTACAGGGGGGTAATCAATGACAGGGGGGTAATCAATGACAGGGGGGTGATCAGGGAGTCTATATGGGGTGATCACCACAGTCATTGATCATGCCCCTGTAAGGCTTCATTCAGACGTCCGGATGCGTTTTGCGGATCCGATCCATCTATCAGTGCATCCGTAAAAATCATGCGGACGTCTGAATGGAGCTTTACAGGGGGGTAATCAATGACAGGGGGGTGATCAGGGAGTCTATATGGGGTGATCACCACAGTCATTGATCACGCCCCTGTAAGGCTTCATTCAGACGTCCGGATGCGTTTTGCGGATCCGATCCATCTATCAGTGCATCCGTAAAAATCATGCGGACGTCTGAATGGAGCTTTACAGGGGGGTAATCAATGACAGGGGGGTGATCAGGGAGTCTATATGGGGTGATCACCACAGTCATTGATCACGCCCCTGTAAGGCTTCATTCAGACGTCCGGATGCGTTTTGCGGATCCGATCCATCTATCAGTGCATCCGTAAAAATCATGCGGACGTCTGAATGGAGCTTTACAGGGGGGTAATCAATGACAGGGGGGTAATCAATGACAGGGGGGTGATCAGGGAGTCTATATGGGGTGATCACCACAGTCATTGATCATGCCCCTGTAAGGCTTCATTCAGACGTCCGGATGCGTTTTGCGGATCCGATCCATCTATCAGTGTATCCGTAAAAATCATGCGGACATCTGAATGGAGCTTTACAGGGGGGTAATCAATGACAGGGGGGGTGATCACCACAGTCATTGATCATGCCCCTGTAAGGCTTCATTCAGACGTCCGGATGCGTTTTGCGGATCCGATCCATCTATCAGTGCATCCGTAAAAATCATGCGGACATCTGAATGGAGCTTTACAGGGGGGTGATCAGGGAGTCTATATGGGGTGATCACCACAGTCATTGATCACGCCCCTGTAAGGCTTCATTCAGACGTCCGGATGCGTTTTGCGGATCCGATCCATCTATCAGTGGATCCGTAAAAATCATGCGGACGTCTGAATGGAGCTTTACAGGGGGTTGATCAATGACAGGGGGGTAATCAATGACAGGGGGGTGATCAGGGAGTCTATATGGGGTGATCACCACAGTCATTGATCACGCCCCTGTAAGGCTTCATTCAGACGTCCGGATGCGTTTTGCGGATCCGATCCATCTATCAGTGGATCCGTAAAAATCATGCGGACGTCTGAATGGAGCTTTACAGGGGGGTGATCAATGACAGGGGGGTGATCAATGACAGGGGGGAAATCAATGACAGGGGGGTGATCAGGGAGTCTATATGGGGTGATCAGGGGCTAATAAGGGGTTAATAAGTGACGGGGGGGGGGTGTAGTGTAGTGTAGTGGTGCTTGGTGCTACTTTACTGAGCTACCTGTGTCCTCTGGTGGTCGATCCAAACAAAGGGGACCACCAGAGGACCAGGTAGCAGGTATATTAGACGCTGTTATCAAAACAGCGTCTAATATACCTGTTAGGGGTTAAAAAAAACACATCTCCAGCCTGCCAGCGAACGATCGCCGCTGGCAGGCTGGAGATCAACTCTCTTACCTTCCGTTCCTGTGAGCGCGCGCGCCTGTGTGCGCGCGTTCACAGGAAATCTCGCGTCTCGCGAGATGACGCGTATATGCGTCCAGGCGGAATGAATCAACCACCTCCAGGACGCGTCTGTGCGTACAGCGGTCCGGAGGTGGTTAAGCTAGAAATACAGCCATCATTTTCTGAGGTTTAAAAAACACACTTTTTTTAAAAAAAAAAAAAGATTTTTTTTAGATCTGCAAGTGTTAAATTCAAGTTTAATATATACAGCTTTCATATTCTGTTACCAAAAAAAACACTTTTTTGGCAATCTACAACATCTGTATTAGTCAGTGTGCATTTTAAGCTAGAAATACACCCATCATTTTCTGGGCTTTGAAAAACACACTTTTTTTTCCAAAAAACAGTATTTTCCAGATCTGCAAGTGTTAAATTCAAGTTTAATATATACAGCTTTCATATTCTGTTACAAAAAAAACCCACTTTTTTTTAGCAATCTACAACATCTTGATTAGTCAGTGTGCAATTTAAACTAGAAATAAACCCATCATTTTCTGGGGTTTAACCCCTTAAGGACACAGGACGTACCGGTACGCCCTATTTCCCGAGTCCTTAAGGACACAGGACGTACATCCTGACTTAAAATCGGGATTCCGGCGCCGCGGGGGTTAATCGGAACGGGATGCCGGCTGAAATCATTCAGCCGGCATCCCGTAACAACGCAGGGGGGGTCATTTGACCCCCCCGTATCGGCGATCGCAGAAAACCACAGGTCAATTCAGACCTGCGGTTTTCTGAGTTTCCGGTCCATTCGGGTGTCCTGTGACCCGATGAACCGGAAAAAGACTGCGATCGGTGGCGTGATTACACACCACCAATCGCAGTCCGAAGATTTGGAGAGGCGGTGCTGGCCCTGGTGCTGAACACTGCTGTCCAGGGTGCTGATTGGTGCAGGGGAGAGAGGCGCGAGATTCAAACTTCCTGCGCTCCTCTCTCCCCTCCTCTTCCTGTTCTGCACGAGCACCCGGCAGCATCGTCCAGCACCAGCTCCTGAGTCCCCCCTAATCGCCATCCATCACCCCCCTGCACCCATCGCCACCCAGGTAGGTTAGGGTCAGTGAGGGAGAGGCAACCTTTAGGCAGGGAAAGAAGGGAAAAGTTAATTAGGGAAAAAAAAAGAAAAAGTACTTTTATTCAAAACTTTCTTTGATCCATCTATCAGACCCCAGACCCCCCCCTGCCACTTGCCCCCCCCCCCACCAGCCCCCCACTACCACCAAAAAGTGGGGTCACTTTTATGGAGTTTCTACTCTAGGGGTGCATCAGGGGGCTTGAAAGGGTACATGGTGTAAATAAACCAGTCCAGTCCATATGACATTCCCCTTCTTCTATGTCCTGCCGTTTATCCAAATAGTAGTTTACGATTTCTGAAAAATTTCAAAATTTGCTTCTAAACTACTAAGCCTTGTAACATCACCAAAAAATAAAATATCATTCCCAAAATGCTACAAACATGAAGTAGACGTATGGGGAATGTAAAGTCATCACAATTTTGGGGGTATTACTATGTATTACAGAAGTAGAGAAACTGAAACTTTAAAATTTGCTAATTTTTCTAAATTTTGGGTAAAATTTTTATTTTTTATGCAAAAAAATGAACTTTTTTGACCCAATTTTAGCAGTGTCATGAAGTACAATATGTGACGAAAAAACTATCTCAGAACGGCCTGGGTAAGTCAAAGCGTTTTAAAGTTATCAGCACTTAAAGTGACACTGGTCAGATTTGCAAAAAATGGCCTGGTCCCTAAGGTGAAATAGGGCTGAGTCCTTAAGGGGTTAAAAAATACACTTTTTTTTTTTTTTTCAAAAAACAGTATTTTCCAGATCTGCAAGTGTTAAATACAAGTTTTATATATACAGCTTTCATATTCTGTTACCAAAAAACAATTTTTTTTGCAATCTACAACATCTTGATTAGTCAGTGTGCAATTTAAGATAGAAATACACCCATCATTTTCTGGGGTTTAAAAAAAACACTTTTTTGGCAATCTACAACATCTTGATTAGTCAGTGTGCAATTTAAGCTAGAAATACACCCATCATTTTCTGGGGTTTAAAAAACACACTTTTTTTTCTTCAAAAAACAGAATTTTCCAGATCTGCAAGTGTTAAATTCAGGTTTAATATATACAGCTTTTCAGTGTGCAATTTAAGCTAGAAATACACCCATCATTTTCTGGGGTTTAAAAAAAACACTTTTTTGGCAATCTACAACATCTTGATTAGTCAGTGTGCAATTTAAGCTAGAAATACACCAATCATTTTCTGGGGTTTAAAAAACACACTTTTTTTTTCAAAAAACAGAATTTTCCAGATCTGCAAGTGTTAAATTCAAGTTTAATATATACAGCTTTCATATTCTGTTACCAAAAAAAACACTTTTTTTGGCAATCTACAACATCTGTATTAGGCCTCATGCACACGACCGTTGTGTGCATCCGTGGCCGTTGTTCCGCTTTCCGTGATTTTCTGCGGGCCCATTGACTTTCAATGGGTCCGTTGAAAACTCGGAAAATGCACCGTTGTTCATCCGCGGCCGTGATCCGTGTTTCCTGTCCGTCAAAAAAATAAGACCTGTCCTATTTTTTTGATGGACAACAGTTCACGTACCCATTCAAGTCAATGGGTCCGTAAAAAAACACGGATGCACACAAGATTGGCATCCGCGTCCGTGATCCGTGGCCGTTGGCAACTTTCACACAGACGGATCACAGATCCGTCTGCATAAAAGCTTTTTCAGATATGAGTTTTCACTTCGTGAAACTCATATCCGACAGTATATTCTAACACAGAGGCGTTCCCATAGTGATGGGGACGCTTCAAGTTAGAATATACTGAGAACTGTGTACATGACTGCCCCCTGCTGCCTGGCAGCACCCGATCTTTTACAGGGGGCTGTGATCCGCACAATTAACCCCTCAGGTTCCGCACCTAAAGGGTTAATTGTGCGTATCATAGCCCCCTGTAAGAGATCAGGTGCTGCCAGGCAGGAGGGGGCAGACCCTCTCCCTCCCCAATATTATATTCATTGGTGGCCGGTGCGGCCTCCCCTCTCCCCCCCCAGTTAAAATCACGTTCCGAATCCCCCATCATTGGTGGCCAGTGCGGCCTCACATCTCCCCACCCTAATTAAAATCATGTTCCGAATCCCCCATCATTGGTGGCCAGTGCGGCCTCACATCTCCCCCCCCCCTAGTTAAAATCACGTTCCGAATCCCCCATCATTGGTGGCCAGTGCGGCCTCACATCTCCCCCCCCCCTAGTTAAAATCACGTTCCGAATCCCCCATCATTGGTGGCCAGTGCGGCCTCACATCTCCCCCCCCCCCCCCATTTTAAAATCCCGTTCCGAATCCCCCATCATTGGTGGCCAGTGCGGCCTCACATCTCCCCCCCCCTAGTTAAAATCACGTTCCCCCATCATCGGTGGCAGTGGAGAGTTCCGATCGGAGTCCCAGTTTAATCGCTGGGGCTCCGATCGGTAACTATGGCAACCAGGACTCTACTGCAGTCCTGGTTGCCATGGTTACTTAGCAATTTTTAGAAGCATTATACTTACCTGCGAGCTGCGATGTCTGTGACCGGCCGGGCGCTCCTCCTACTGGTAAGTGACAGGTCTGTGCTATAGGCAATGCGCCGCACAGTGGGTTAAAAACCACACTTTAAAAAAAAAAAAAAAAAAAAAAAAACTGTATTTTCCAGATCTGCAAGTGTTAAATTAAAGTTTTATATAAACAGATTTCATATTCTGTTACCAAAAAAACACTTTTTTTTGCAATCTACAACATCTTGATTAGTCAGTGTGCAATTTAAGCTAGAAATACACCCATCATTTTCTGGGGTTTAAAAAACACAGAATCACCAGCACAGCAGAAGAGGGAGCAGGGTGCAAAAGCGGAGCGGCCGTCCTCTAGAAGGTACGCCTCCTACTGCCCACCGCAGCAAGGGACCGAGTACACCAAAGCCAGCTCCAAGGAGTTCCCTGGCGTGGCAGTTCTTCAGACAATGTGCTGACGACCAGACACGAGTGGTTTGCACGCTGTGCAATCAGAGCCTGAAGCGAGGCATAAACGTTCTCAACCTGAGCACAACCTGCATGACCAGGCATTTAAGTGCAAAGCATGAGCTGCAGTGGAGTAGACACCTCAAAAACCAAGAAAGGTCTCTGGCTCCTCCTGCTTTCTCTTCTGCTGCAGTTGCGGCCTCTTCATCCACCTCTGGAGTGACAGTGCCACCTGCCACCCCGGAAACAGAGGATCTGCCAGCAACACCAACACCTGGGTCACCAAGCATCTCCACAATGTCCCACGGAAGCGTTTAGCTCTCCATCTCCCAAACGCTTGAGAGGAAGAGGAAGTACCCCCCTACCCACCCGCGATCCCTAGCCCTGAATGCCAGCATTTATAAATTACTGGCCTTTAAAAATGCTGTCATTCCGTCTGGTGGAGACGGATAGTTTTAAAGGCCTTATGGCGGTGGCTGTCCCACAGTACGTCGTGCCCAGCCGCCACTACTTTTCAAGGCGAGCTATCCCTTCACTGCACAACCAAGTAGGGGACAAAATCAGGTGTGTACTGCGCAACGCCATCTGTGGCAAGGTGCACCTGACTACAGATACATCGACCAGTAAGCACGGTCAGGGCCATTATATCTCCATAACAGCACACTGGGTAAATACAGTGGCGGCTGGGCCTGAGGCGGATAGCAGTTTGGCGCATGTCCTTCCACCACTGAGGATTGCAGGGCGCTTCAGTTTGCCTCCTGTTGCTTACTCCTCCTACTCTGCTTCCTCATCCTCTACCAGCTCCTCATCCGGTCAGCGTAACACCTTCACCACCAACTTCAGCACAGCCAGGGGTAAACGACAGCAGGCAGTTTTAAAACGTATCTGTTTGGGGGACACATCCCACACCGCGCAGGAGCTGTGGATGGGCCTTGAACAACAGACCGATGAGTGGTTTGTGCCAGTCAGCCTCAAGCCCGGCCTGGTGGTGTTCGATAATGGGCGAAATCTCGTAGCAGCTCTGGGACTAGCCGGTTTGACGCACATCCCTTGCCTGGCGCATGTGCTGAATTTGCTGAATTTGGTGGTGCAGAGATTCCTTAAAAATTACACCGATATGTCAGAGCTGCTGCATAAAGTGCGGGCTGTCTGTGCGCTCTTTCGGCGTTCTCACCCTGCTGCTGCTCGCCTATCAGCGCTGCAGCGTAACTTCGGCCTTCCCGCTCACCGCCTCATATGCGACGTGCCCACAAGGTGGAACTCCACCTTATACATCCTGGCCAGACTGTGCGAGCAGCAGCAGGCGACACTGGAGTTTCAGCTGCAGCACGCACGGGTGAGTCGCTCGGCGGAACAGCACCACTTCACCACCAATGACTGCGCCTCCATGCGAGACCTCTGTTCCTTGTTGCGCTGTTTTGAGTACTCCAGTGCCGATAACGTTACTATCCCACTTCTATGCCTCCTTGAAAAAATGCTAGTGGCGATGATGGTTGAGGATGTGTGTAGTATACGGGAGTTGTAATACCCGTTACTACCAAAGGTCACTTGGTGTGCTGTCGTCCCTCCTAATTATGGGAAGTTGCTATATGTCAGTTTTATAAAATGTAATGTAATGTGTGTATTTTCCTGTCACTGAAACTTGCACTTACAGGCCTGCTAGGGGTGTCATTCCTACTTCTAGTCCATAGAGGGAGCTAGGGAGCCCTAGTTTATATAAAGCCCAGTCAGGGAAGTGCAGGGGAGACGGAGTCTAGTGTCTGTAATCTACAGTTGGAGATTAGACAATGTCTGAGACAAGTCCAGGCCTGAAGCCTGCTGTTCAGGAGAAGATTCCCTCCTGAATACCCATATGCAGAAGCAGGAACATCTTAGCCTAAGGGCCTGAGGAACCATTCAGAAGCCAGGAGAGACTGAGGCAAAGATCAGAGGAGCCAGAGGTACTCAGAAAGACAGAGGAGGTACTTATTAAAGCTATAGCCAAGGAGATAAAGCCTCTCTTTTGGCGTCACGAACAGGATACGCACGCTTTCTAGTGCAAGAAGCGTGAACTTTGTGCCTTATACCGTTGCCCTGTGACCAAAGTGACATTTTCCTGTTTTATTCAAGTGGACTTTGTGGATTAAAAATCATACCCAAAGTGTGTCAAAAACTTCTAAAAAGCGCTGTACAGTATTGCGCTGCACAGAGGAAGAAAACCGCCGCATTGGAGTGTGGTTTTGTGGACTTTTTGCAATCCTGCTTGCTGTCAGTGAATGGACAGCGTTTGTACCTAAAGATGGCCGCTGAGCTTGCTGAATTTACTGCTGCGTCACCTTCATCCCGAAAAGGCGGGAAAAATTGGCGCCTTTCTGAGGAAAAAGCGGGAAGAAGGTCAAGGGCAGGCGCCACGGCTTATCTGGACATTTGCATGTCTGCCAGCATGGACACCGCCTTCCATATACTGGAATACCTGGGGGGCGGCCTCCCAGTGCAGTGGGAGGAGCTGGCTACTCTAATTGACGCGACCCTATCGCTCTCCTCAGAAGGATCGAGCATGTTGAAAAGTGAACAGAGCGTTGCTGCAATGTCCGCACCTGAAACTGCAAAGATGTCTAATGTTGGTGTAGAGCCAGAGGAGGCTCCACCGGCCTACGCTCCGGGACCGGAGCAACCCGCCTGCCGCCCAAGGGAGAAAGAACCCGAGCCCTACTATGGCTCGTGGAGGGACTTTTTTCAGCCATCGTTCAAATGGTCTTCCCTGATGGCGGAGATTCGAGAGGCCGCTATCAAGCGAAATACCAAGACTAAGATCGTGTATGAGGAATTGACCAAGACCATTCACGAGAAGCATACACACACCCAACCCCGCCTGGAAAGGAGAAAGGGAGTGGTGCTGTCGTTTGACAAACCCCGTGGCTACGGGTTTATTCAGGACTATCTTACTGGCAGAGACCTCTATGTCAATCGAAGGTCTGTCAAAAGAGACTACCTCCCTTCGTACCAGCACAGCCTCCGCGAGGGAGAGGAAGTGGAGTACACCCCTGCCGAGGGCCTGCGAGGCCCCTATGCGACTGCTGTGACCCGTCCGAAGCGAGGACCTGAGGATTGGGAGGCAGAAGAAGGAGAAGACTACTCTGGCTGCGAGCGAGAACCGGAACGCTCTCCAGAGCCGGCCCATCACGCCTTTCAGGAGCGGAGCTCCTTCATTGGGCCAAACGTCTTCTGGCAGCCAACCGTGTTGGAGAAATGGGTGAGCCCCTATCCTTCCCCCGAGCTGCCTCGTCGGGAGAAGACAATATCTGAGCTGGAACAGTTAAAAGGACTTAGTGCTACCTTTGAGAACATCCGGATGGGACGGAGACCAGATGCAAGTCCAGAACCTGAAGAGGCCGAGTCTGCGTCATCGGTGACTGTACCTGCGCCGGCGGCGCCAGCAGAGAACAGCGACTCCGACACAGAGAGTATCGGTGAGCAGATCGTCCGGCTGGAGGAGAAGTTGCGGGAGTTGCGTAAGACCTACACCGCCAGGATCCAGACACCGCCGAGGAAGGATGAGGTAAGGGTGCCTGTCACCACCCGCCGACCGCCTTCTGTTGTCACCGCTCCGTCAGTGCCCCAGACCGGATCCACGATTGCCGTGAATTGCTGCCCCCAGAGCACCGGACCGCTTGCTGCGGCGGTGCCAAGCATGTCACACCCTGCAGTGATTATGCCAGGGCCGGCACGGTCCATCAGAGGGTTCACCCCTAGGCCTATGGGGCCAATACCTATTAGGGGCCCCTTTACCCTGCAGCTGCCCCCTGATACAGTCATGTGGGCCCATCCTCCTGTAGAGGACTACTACAGACGATACCTGCCAGCAGAGCCAAGTAGCTACAATATGCCACTGTGATCAGCCTGCTAGGCCTTTGATTTATTTCTTCATAAGAAGTTGATGTTAACCCTTCCAGGACAGGAGTCCTATGTTGCTGGTCCTTTGTTGCAGCTGCCAGTTTGTCCACGGCTCAGTGGTAGGTGTTGACCACTGAAATCACAAAGTCAGCAAGGCCACGTTTGTTTCCAGGACCTCCTGCCTGCTTTTGCTACCCCACGCCAAGTTGTGCCTGTTCCTTTGTTGCACCTTTTACCCTTCACCCCCTTTTCAGGTTGATCAGGGGTATTACAGCACTTGTCTTTGCTGTCCGTTTGTTGTGCAACTTCATACTAAGGAACCGTGCCCGGAGACAGACTCAAAAGTACCTGAGCCTCTGAGATTCTTATTCTTTTAAAAGTATTGTGCCCAGGGATGGACTCCACCGCATGAGAGCCTCTGTGATTAATAAGAAATAACCTGGGTACGGACTTATGTTTGTTATTTGAGCCTCCAAGAACTTTTATACCGTTTTCTACTGTTTTATCATGGACTTATTCATTGTCATGGACTATCCTGGTTATAATGTTACGCTGTGCCAGGTCAGCGCCCCCGTTCCATTCACTATCCTGAGAGAAGAGAACGACGCCCCTTGTCACTACCCTTCACCTTTGCCAATTGGACCTGATGTAAATGTAAATGCAGATGAATTACATGTATGTATGCCTGCATGTCTCTATTTTCTATTTCAGGTAGAGATTCCAGTTGGGCGACCCATGATGGAGTACGAGGTCGTACTCAGCTTAAAGCAGTGGGGTATGTAGTATACGGGAGTTGTAATACCCGTTACTACCAAAGGTCACTTGGTGTGCTGTCGTCCCTCCTAATTATGGGAAGTTGCTATATGTCAGTTTTATAAAATGTAATGTAATGTGTGTATTTTCCTGTCACTGAAACTTGCACTTACAGGCCTGCTAGGGGTGTCATTCCTACTTCTAGTCCATAGAGGGAGCTAGGGAGCCCTAGTTTATATAAAGCCCAGTCAGGGAAGTGCAGGGGAGACGGAGTCTAGTGTCTGTAATCTACAGTTGGAGATTAGACAATGTCTGAGACAAGTCCAGGCCTGAAGCCTGCTGTTCAGGAGAAGATTCCCTCCTGAATACCCATATGCAGAAGCAGGAACATCTTAGCCTAAGGGCCTGAGGAACCATTCAGAAGCCAGGAGAGACTGAGGCAAAGATCAGAGGAGCCAGAGGTACTAAGAGAAACAGAGGAGGTACTTATTTAAGCCATCATCAAGGATATAAAGCCAGACTTAGGTTAATGGGCCTTGGTGAAGAATTGCTGCATTCCAGGATCAGACAGAGTTAGAGTGCAAGCTCCTTTGCTGCAAGTCCTGTGTTCAACACTCTGTAATTACCCTGCTGTACTGAATTGCCTGCATCGACCGAATTGCAAAATCGACTGTATGCTGAGGAACTGCGTTTCCAATATTGTCTCTGCCTGCAAACTACTAAAGTTGAAGTTCTGTTTTAACACCACGTTTCCTCAAATTTATTCCTGCATCCGCAAACGGCGTGCCACCGTTTACTTGGCACTGGCGTCACGAACTATTTCTACCTATACCTGCCCTTGCAGAGAGTCAGCTGTACCAGGTTAGTGTATATTGCACTACATCACCCAGAAACACCTATTGCACACAACTTGAGTACGCTGCACCTGGCACAGGAGGAGGAGGAGGAAGAGGGATCATTTCGTAGGGTTTCCGGCCATTCATTCCCAAGAGGCTCCGAGGGTGGGTTCCTGCACCCACAAACCCAAGGTACACAATTGTCCAGCCAGGGCACAGTTCTGGAGGATGACGAGGTGGAGGATGAGGAGATGGAGGGGGAGGAACCATGTTCACAGCAGGGTGGCACCCAGACCAGCTCATGGCCATCACTGGTGCGTGGATGGGGGGAAACAGAGGACACAGACGATACACCTCCCACAGAGGACAGCTTTTTGTTGCCTCTGGGCAGCCTGGCACACATGAGTTATTACATGCTGCAGTGTCTCCAACGACCGCCGAGTTGCCCACATTCTAACTTGTGCTGATTACTGGGTGGCCACACTGCTGGATCCCCGTTACAAGGACAATGTACCATCCTTAATTCTCTCACTGGAGCGTGATCGTAAGATGCGCAAGTACAAGCGCACGCTGGTAGACGAGCTGCTGGTGGCATTCCCACCTGACAGCGGGGGCACAGTGGAAGCACAAGGCGAAGGCAGAGGACGAGGAAGAGGTCGCCAACGCAGCTGGGGCACCGCCAGCACCTCAGAAGGCAGGGTTAGCATGGCCGAAATGTGGAAAAGCTTTGTCAGCACGCCACAACAACCAGCACCACCAGCTGATATGGAAGGTCTTAGCAGGAAGCAGCATTTCACCAACATGGTGGAGCAGTATGTGTGCACACGCCTACACGTACTGAATGACGGGTCTGCCCCCTTCAACTTTTGGGTCTCCAAATGTGGCACATGGCCTGAGCTTGCCCTTTACGCCTTGGAGGTGCTGGCCTGCCCTGCAGCCAGTGTATTATCTGAACGTGTGTTTAGCACGGCAGGGGGCGTCATCACAGACAAGAGTCAGCCGCCTGTCCACAGCCAATGTGGACAAGCTCACGTTCATTAAAATGAACCAGGCTTGGATCATCAGGACTTGTCCGTACCTTGTGCAGAATAGACATGTATACCGGCACTAAGCAGCCATTGTTATACTGCAGCGCAATTGCTTATTCTTGTATTTTGGATATTTCACACTCTTTTGGAGTGTACATTAATTTTACAAAATTAAATTAAAACCAAAAACCTGTGTTGGCTATCTCGTCCTCCTCCACCGCCGCTTCCACCTACACCACTACGTCCACCACCTCCTCAAACTCCTACTCCATATGGAACTCCCCCTCATAAATCAAATATATTTTTTTTGTACGTGTTTTATTTTATATAATTTCACTACTTTTTCATTTTTGGGTGTATAGTACCACTGCTATACCTAGTAGGCCAGTTAAAAAAATAAAAATGAATTGTCATTAACATTGTAAAGAAGAGGACCGGCACTCGCAAATGGAATTTTCACTGCTGTGGTTTATTCAGTCACTCTTAAAGACATAGTGACGCGTTTCAGCACATGGAAAGTGCTTTCATCAGACCATACGACACACTACTATCATTGTGTCTTATATACATTCAAAAGGTAAAGGGACTGACGTCATGAGATGTAAGGCTCCTCCCACATGGAGGCCGATACAGGTTCAGTTGTGTGCATACCATAGACCATGGGAATCAATGTAAAGCGGTGGAAAAATTCAAGTCCGCTGAAAATCAAACATAAATCAAAGTATAAGCATTATGCATATTATGCAAACATGATCAAGCATTAGATAAAGCCAGAAATATTGTAATCCCTGTTGAGGCCTCTTGGTTCCACCGTTTGAAGTCGGTGGATCCAGTACGCCTCTCTCTTTAGGAGCATTTTATTCCTATCGCCACCGCGGCGGGGTAATGGTACATTTTCGATCACTTGAAATCGCAGTTGGGATATTGCATGTCTTTTCTCATGAAAATGGTGCGGTAAAGGAGGCAGTAAATTCTCGGTGCGAATAGTGGACTTGTGTTTGCTTAATCTATCTTTGATGCGCATAGAGGTTTCACCCACATAGAGCAAACCACAGGGACATTTGAGGATGTATATGACATGTTTGCTGTCACATCTGAACATGCCCTCAATTGGGATCTGTTCACCGGAATGGGGATGTGTAAGATAGGCGCCTTTAATGACACTGGAGCAGTTGTTACAGTTCAGGCATGGGAATGTGCCCTGACGTGGAGTGGTCAGTGTGGTCTGTCGCAGACTGGGTTTAATGGTGCCTATGTCGGCTCGAATAATTTTATCCCGGATATTATCTGATCTTTTGAAACACATCATGGGCGGAGTCTGGAATGCCTCTATCTGGGGGTATGATCTTGAGACTACGTGCCAGTGTTTATTAATAATGCCTCTGATTTTCTGTGTCCATGGGTGATATTTCACCACTAATGGGATGCGGGGCGGTTTATTTGTTTTCTCTTCCTGGGGTTGATCGAGTTTTTTCTTTTGGGTTTCTAGTAGATGTCTGGGATAGCCTCTATTGAGAAATTTATTGGTCATCTCTTTCATCCTTGTTTGACAGGTGTCAGGATCCGTGACGATCTTTTTTACACGTTGGTACTGTGCAATCAGAGCCTGAAGCGAGGCATAAACGTTCTCAACCTGAGCACAACCTGCATGACCAGGCATTTAAGTGCAAAGCATGAGCTGCAGTGGAGTAGACACCTCAAAAACCAAGAAAGGTCTCTGGCTCCTCCTGCTTCCTCTTCTGCTGCAGTCGCGGCCTCTTCATCCACCTCTGGAGTGACAGTGCCACCTGCCACCCCGCAAACAGAGGATCTGCCAGCAACACCAACACCTGGGTCACCAAGCATCTCCACAATGTCCCACGGAAGCGTTTAGCTCTCCATCTCCCAAACGCTTGAGAGGAAGAGGAAGTACCCCCCTACCCACCCGCGATCCCTAGCCCTGAATGCCAGCATTTATAAATTACTGGCCTTTAAAAATGCTGTCATTCCGTCTGGTGGAGACGGATAGTTTTAAAGGCCTTATGGCGGTGGCTGTCCCACAGTACGTCGTGCCCAGCCGCCACTACTTTTCAAGGCGAGCTATCCCTTCACTGCACAACCAAGTAGGGGACAAAATCAGGTGTGTACTGCGCAACGCCATCTGTGGCAAGGTGCACCTGACTACAGATACATCGACCAGTAAGCACGGTCAGGGCCATTATATCTCCATAACAGCACACTGGGTAAATACAGTGGCGGCTGGGCCTGAGGCGGATAGCAGTTTGGCGCATGTCCTTCCACCACTGAGGATTGCAGGGCGCTTCAGTTTGCCTCCTGTTGCTTACTCCTCCTACTCTGCTTCCTCATCCTCTACCAGCTCCTCATCCGGTCAGCGTAACACCTTCACCACCAACTTCAGCACAGCCAGGGGTAAACGACAGCAGGCAGTTTTAAAACGTATCTGTTTGGGGGACACATCCCACACCGCGCAGGAGCTGTGGATGGGCCTTGAACAACAGACCGATGAGTGGTTTGTGCCAGTCAGCCTCAAGCCCGGCCTGGTGGTGTTCGATAATGGGCGAAATCTCGTAGCAGCTCTGGGACTAGCCGGTTTGACGCACATCCCTTGCCTGGCGCATGTGCTGAATTTGCTGAATTTGGTGGTGCAGAGATTCCTTAAAAATTACACCGATATGTCAGAGCTGCTGCATAAAGTGCGGGCTGTCTGTGCGCTCTTTCGGCGTTCTCACCCTGCTGCTGCTCGCCTATCAGCGCTGCAGCGTAACTTCGGCCTTCCAGCTCACCGCCTCATATGCGACGTGCCCACAAGGTGGAACTCCACCTTATACATCCTGGCCAGACTGTGCGAGCAGCAGCAGGCGACACTGGAGTTTCAGCTGCAGCACGCACGGGTGAGTCGCTCGGCGGAACAGCACCACTTCACCACCAATGACTGCGCCTCCATGCGAGACCTCTGTTCCTTGTTGCGCTGTTTTGAGTACTCCAGTGCCGATAACGTTACTATCCCACTTCTATGCCTCCTTGAAAAAAAAGCTAGTGGCGATGATGGTTGAGGATGTGGCACAGGAGGAGGAGGAGGAAGAGGGATCATTTCGTAGGGTTTCCGGCCATTCATTCCCAAGAGGCTCCGAGGGTGGGTTCCTGCACCCACAAACCCAAGGTACACAATTGTCCAGCCAGGGCACAGTTCTGGAGGATGACGAGGTGGAGGATGAGGAGATGGAGGGGGAGGAACCATGTTCACAGCAGGGTGGCACCCAGACCAGCTCATGGCCATCACTGGTGCGTGGATGGGGGGAAACAGAGGACACAGACGATACACCTCCCACAGAGGACAGCTTTTTGTTGCCTCTGGGCAGCCTGGCACACATGAGTTATTACATGCTGCAGTGTCTCCAACGACCGCCGAGTTGGCCACATTCTAACTTGTGCTGATTACTGGGTGGCCACACTGCTGGATCCCCGTTACAAGGACAATGTACCATCCTTAATTCTCTCACTGGAGCGTGATCGTAAGATGCGCAAGTACAAGCGCACGCTGGTAGACGAGCTGCTGGTGGCACTCCCACCTGACAGCGGGGGAACAGTGGAAGCACAAGGCGAAGGCAGAGGACGAGGAAGAGGTCACCAACGCAGCTGGGGCATCGCCAGCACCTCAGAAGGCAGGGTTAGCATGGCCGAAATGTGGAAAAGCTTTGTCAGCACGCCACAACAACCAGCACCACCAGCTGATATGGAAGGTCTTAGCAGGAAGCAGCATTTCACCAACATGGTGGAGCAGTATGTGTGCACACGCCTACACGTACTGAATGACGGGTCTGCCCGCTTCAACTTTTGGGTCTCCAAATTGGGCACATGGCCTGAGCTTGCCCTTTACGCCTTGGAGGTGCTTGCCTGCCCTGCAGCCAGTGTATTATCTGAACGTGTGTTTAGCACGGCAGGGGGCGTCATCACAGACAAGAGCAGCCGCCTGTCCACAGCCAATGTGGACAAGCTCACGTTCATTAAAATGAACCAGGCTTGGATCATCAGGACTTGTCCGTACCTTGTGCAGAATAGACATGTATACCGGCACTAACCAGCCATTGTTATACTGCAGCGCAATTGCTTATTCTTGTATTTTGGATATTTCACACTCTTTTGGAGTGTACATTAATTTTACAAAATTAAATTAAAACCAAAAACCTGTGTTGGCTATCTCGTCCTCCTCCACCGTCGCTTCCACCTACACCACTACGTCCACCGCCTCCTCAAACTCCTACTCCATATGGAACTCCCCCTCATAAATCAAATATATTTTTTTTGTACGTGTTTTATTTTATATAATTTCACTACTTTTTCATTTTTGGGTGTATAGTACCACTGCTATACCTAGTAGGCCAGTTAAAAAAATAAAAATGAATTGTCATTAACATTGTAAAGAAGAGGACCGGCACTCGCAAATGGAATTTTCACTGCTGTGGTTTATTCAGTCACTCTTAAAGACATAGTGACGCGTTTCAGCACATAGAAAGTGCTTTCATCAGACCATACGACACACTACTATCATTGTGTCTTATATACATTCAAAAGGTAAAGGGACTGACGTCATGAGATGTAAGGCTCCTCCCACATGGAGGCCGATACAGGTTCAGTTGTGTGCATACCATAGACCATGGGAATCAATGTAAAGCGGTGGAAAAATTCAAGTCCGCTGAAAATCAAACATAAATCAAAGTATAAGCATTATGCATATTATGCAAACATGATCAAGCATTAGATAAAGCCAGAAATATTGTAATCCCTGTTGAGGCCTCTTGGTTCCACCGTTTAAAGTCGGTGGATCCAGTACGCCTCTCTCTTTAGGAGCATTTTATTCCTATCGCCACCGCGGCGGGGTAATGGTACATTTTCGATCACTTGAAATCGCAGTTGGGATATTGCATGTCTTTTCTCATGAAAATGGTGCGGTAAAGGAGGCAGTAAATTCTCGGTGCGAATAGTGGACTTGTGTTTGCTTAATCTATCTTTGATGCGCATAGAGGTTTCACCCACATAGAGCAAACCACAGGGACATTTGAGGATGTAAATGACATGTTTGCTGTCACATGTGAACATGCCCTCAATTGGGATCTGTTCACCGGAATGGGGATGTGTAAGATAGGCGCCTTTAATGACACTGGAGCAGTTGTTACAGTTCAGGCATGGGAATGTGCCCTGACGTGGAGTGGTCAGTGTGGTCTGTCGCAGACTGGGTTTAATGGTGCCTATGTCGGCTCGAATAATTTTATCCCGGATATTATCTGATCTTTTGAAACACATCATGGGCGGAGTCTGGAATGCCTCTATCTGGGGGTATGATCTTGAGACTACGTGCCAGTGTTTATTAATAATGCCTCTGATTTTCTGTGTCCATGGGTGATATTTCACCACTAATGGGATGCAGGGCGGTTTATTTGTTTTCTCTTCCTGGGGTTGATCGAGTTTTTTCTTTTGGGTTTCTAGTAGATGTCTGGGATAGCCTCTATTGAGAAATTTATTGGTCATCTCTTTCATCCTTGTTTGACAGGTGTCAGGATCCGTGACGATCCTTTTTACACGTTGGTACTGTGAAAAGGGGATACTTTTTTTAATTGCTGGGGGATGACTACTTGCGAAGGTAAGCAAACTATTGCGATCCGTTTCTTTAGTGAATAGATCGGTACACACCGTGCCATCATCACTGCGTATTACCCACGTATCCAGAAAAGATATTTTCCGATGATCAAAGTGCATGGTGAACTGTAGTTCACTCCAAATGGAGTTAAGGTAGAAATTGAACTCCGTTTTGTGAATTTTAGGAAGGGTGTAAAATACTGACACCCTTCCTAAAATTCACAAATCCATGACAAGACTACCTGGACGCCCCATAGTGGCTTCATCCGATTCAATTCTCTCCCCCCCTGCTATTTTTCTTGAGAAAATCCTCACACCTTTGACTATACAATCACCTTCCTATATATGCGACACAGGACATTTTCTGAGTGAGGTCCGCCTCCTTAAAATGGACGGAGACTGCATACTCGTCACTTTTGACGTATGCAGCCTCTACACCTCCATCACTCATGACAAAGGTCTGGAAGCAGCGTCCAGACTGCTCAACACCAGCCATCACACAGCACCCCAAAAAGAATTTTTTCTGACCCTTCTAAAATTCATACTAGAAAGAAATTATTTTTTATTTCAAGATACGTTTTTCCAACAGTGCCGCGGGACCGCGATGGGATCGAACGTCGCGCCGCCCTATGCAAATAGCTACATGTCATCATTTGAAAGCGAATTTGTCTATTCTAATCCTTTATTCTTGAAACATTGTACATTTTGGCGTCGATTTATTGATGACGTGTTTTGCGTGTGCCGGGGCGACGTTCGATCCCTCACGGAGTTCAATTTCTACCTTAACTCCATTTGGAGTGAACTACAGTTCACCATGCACTTTGATCATCGGAAAATATCTTTTCTGGATACGTGGGTAATACGCAGTGATGATGGCACGGTGTGTACCGATCTATTCACTAAAGAAACGGATCGCAATAGTTTGCTTACCTTCGCAAGTAGTCATCCCACAGCAATTAAAAAAAGTATCCCCTTTTCACAGTACCAACGTGTAAAAAGGATCGTCACGGATCCTGACACCTGTCAAACAAGGATGAAAGAGATGACCAATAAATTTCTCAATAGAGGCTATCCCAGACATCTACTAGAAACCCAAAAGAAAAAACTCGATCAACCCCAGGAAGAGAAAACAAATAAACCGCCCCGCATCCCATTAGTGGTGAAATATCACCCATGGACACAGAAAATCAGAGGCATTATTAATAAACACTGGCACGTAGTCTCAAGATCATACCCCCAGATAGAGGCATTCCAGACTCCGCCCATGATGTGTTTCAAAAGATCAGATAATATCCGGGATAAAATTATTCGAGCCGACATGGGCACCATTAAACCCAGTCTGCGACAGACCACACTGACCACTCCACGTCAGGGCACATTCCCATGCCTGAACTGTAACAACTGCTCCAGTGTCATTAAAGGCGCCTATCTTACACATCCCTATTCCGGTGAACAGATCCCAATTAAGGGCATGTTCACATGTGACAGCAAACATGTCATATACATCCTCAAATGTCCCTGTGGTTTGCTCTATGTGGGTGAAACCTCTATGCGCATCAAAGATAGATTAAGCAAACACAAGTCCACTATTCGCACCGAGAATTTACTGCCTCCTTTACCGCACCATTTTCATGAGAAAAGACATGCAATATCCCAACTGCGATTTCAAGTGATCGAAAATGTACCATTACCCCGCCGCGGTGGCGATAGGAATAAAATGCTCCTAAAGAGAGAGGCGTACTGGATCCACCGACTTTAAACGGTGGAACCAAGAGGCCTCAACAGGGATTACAATATTTCTGGCTTTATCTAATGCTTGATCATGTTTGCATAATATGCATAATGCTTATACTTTGATTTATGTTTGATTTTCAGCGGACTTGAATTTTTTCACCGCTTTACATTGATTCCCATGGTCTATGGTATGCACACAACTGAACCTGTATCGGCCTCCATGTGGGAGGAGCCTTACATCTCATGACGTCAGTCCCTTTACCTTTTGAATGTATATAAGACACAATGATAGTAGTGTGTCGTATGGTCTGATGAAAGCACTTTCTATGTGCTGAAACGCGTCACTATGTCTTTAAGAGTGACTGAATAAACCACAGCAGTGAAAATTCCATTTGCGAGTGCCGGTCCTCTTCTTTACATTGTTTGCTGGGACGCCGACCTTTTGACACGTGCACCGCAGCCATCACAAGGCAGTGCCGACCCTTATCTTCAATATTGTCATTAACATTGTCTGGTGAAATTCACCAATATTTGGGTGTATAGTACCACTGCTATACCTAGTATGACGGTTAAAAAAATAAAATAAATGTCATTAACATTTTCTGGTGAAATTAACCAATTTTTGGGTGTATAGTTCCACTGCTATACCTAGTAGGCCGGTTAAAAAAAAATTATTATTGTCATTAACATTTTCTGGGGAAATTAACCAATTTTTAGGTGAATAGTACCACTGCTATACCTCGTATGCCGGTTAAAAAAACAAATAAAAAATTGCCATTAACATTTTCTGGTGAAATTCACCAATTTTTGGGTGTATAGTACCACTGCTATACCTAGTATGCCGGTTAAAAAAAATTAAAATTTGTCAGTTACATTTTCAGTTGAAATTCAACAATTTTGGGGTGTGAAGTACCACTGCTATACCTAGTAGACAGGTTAAACAATAAAACAATTTGTCTGTTACATTTTATGGTGAAATTCACCAATTTTTAGGTGTGATGTACCACTGCTATACCTAGTAGGCCGTTTAAAAAAAAAATAAAAAATTGTCAGTTACATTTTCTGATGAAATTCAGCAATTTTTTGGTGTGAAGTACCACTGCTATACCTAGCAGACCGGTAAAAAAAAAAAAAAAAAACATTTGTCAGTTACATTTTATGGTCAAATTCACCAATTTTTGGGTGTAATATACCCCTCCTCTACCTAGTTGACAGCTTAATAAATTTCAATAATTTTTATTTTACATTTTCGGGTGACAATAAACAGTTGTTTTCTGTCATAGACCCCTCCTCTACCAAGTAGACAGGTTAATTAATTTCTGTAATTTTTCTGTTACATTCTTGGGTTGACATTATACAATTTTAGACTCTGCATAGGTGACAGGGAATAAAATTTCTGAAATGCTTCTTTAATTGATGCACGCCGCCTCCTTTGATTCAATGCTTAAACTTAAACAAGTTGTACTACATTTAAGCTTCAATACTTTGTCCCACATTTCCGCTATACTCTTTTGGCCAACATTTGCGCCTCAATAGCTTTTCCCACAATTCCGCTTGACTCTTTTGGCCCACATTTGGGATTCTGCAATTTGTCCCACATTTGCGCCTCAATAGCTTTTCCCACATTTCTTCTCGATCCCCAATTTTTTAAATAAATTTATCTCCCTTAAATTGGTCTCTTTTTCTCACGCTCCCTCTCCGGCCTGAAACCCTGATTCCCCACCACCCGTGATCACCATGGTAGGCGCATAAAAGAAAATCGAAAGTTGATAGAGCAGATATCAAATTGGATCGTAAACATCATGGGGACGTGCGACATGGTGGGGCAGTAAGTATACACACGCCTACACGAACTAACTGACAGGGGTCAGCCCCTGCAACTTCTGGGTCTCCAAATTGGGCACATGGCCTGAGTGTCACGGCCTATGGTGTGCGCTGTGACACTGTTGCTACACTTGCGGTTGCCTGCGGCATTGTGTTGCTGTGTGTGTATGCGGTTGCAGTGTCTCGGCCTTCTGGGTGATTGCCGTGACATGGTTGCCACGCATGTTGTTGCCTGCGGCAACGTGTAGCTTTGTATGCTTGTGTGTGCACTTCCCCTTTAAGTAGCTTCCTTCCTCTGTCTGGTGTTGGAAGGGTTAACTCCCTTCCTAGCATTTTGTTAACACTGGGTTTATGTGTGTGTGGGTGTGGCTGCTTGGGCTATTTAGCCTCTGCTGGATGCCTGAAGCTGGGGGGTACTCCAGTCATGGTTTGTGCTGGAGCTATGCTCCTGGTCTTCATATTCCATCTGTCCAGTGAGGGCCACCCTTGTGGTCATAGATGTTAAGATGTTCTTATGGTGTCTCATGTTTATTGCAGCTATGGATGTCCTGGGTTCCTGTGTGGTTTGTGGTGTGTACTGTGTCCTTTTAATGTTGGTGTGGACACCAGCACTTGTGCACGGGTTCCAGTCAGTGTGTCTGTGGCAGGTAAGTGTGTTACTGGTCTCGCTTACCTGCCATCTCTATAGCTGTATGTGTTCCCCTTTCCTTGCAGCCTGGCTTCAGATAGAGACTCCTGTTCCTCCATGACTGGGATGAACAGGTTGTCTCTCCCCTGCTCCTAAGTGAGGGATTACCAGGGCGACTTAGCGTTTCTAGGAATCCTGAGTATGAGTCGTCCTACCATCGGGGTCCGCTCATACAGTGAGGAGTCAGGGAGAGGATTAGGGACGCGGTAGGAGGTGACCTGCTCCCTTATTACTCCCTTTGGCCAGGCTGATCCCCTTTAACCTCTGACACCACAAGGTGGGGGGTTTCCCCCACTCCCCGCCGTGACACTGAGCTTGCCCTTTACGCCTTGGAGGTCCTGTCCAGCCCTGCAGCCGGTGTATTGTCTGAACATGTGTTTAGCACGACTGGAGGGTTATATTTCCCAATGTTTTGGGGTGTACCCTAATTTAAAAAAATAAAAATAAATTTTAAAACAAAAAGCAGTGTAGACTACCTCCTCCTCCTCCATCGCCACTTCCACCTACACCGCCACATCCACCGTCTCCTCAACCTCCTACTCCATATGGACCTGGTCCTCCTAGATCAAGTATATTATTTTTTATTTTTACGTATTTTATGTTATTTAAAGTCATTTCCCTATCCACATTTGTTTGCAGAGCATTTGCCATGCTCTTAACCACATTTTTGACGACATTTGCAGCCCTCTAGCCCTTTCCATGACATTGTTACAGCCATTTTAGTGCTCAAAAGTTTGGGTCCCCATTGACTACCCTCCAGAGACGAGGAGACACTGATTACTATTTGCACATTCTCCACATCCATTGGGAGTGGCGCCTTTATAGTGTTTTCTTTTGAACTAGGTCACGATTGGATCCATTTCCCATGGTACCACCAGACCGAGTTCACCCACGAACTGAAAATGCTGACGGGTTGACTTGAAAAGTGAACAAGGCCTGGATTGACTATGACTTCTCAACTCCACCAGAGGAAAGCATAGCCAGGGAGAAGGTGAGTTTTTTTTTTCTCCCTACAGCCGCTACAGCCAGGGAGAAGGAACGCCCACAGAGAAAAGCTGATGTCTCCTCCCTGGTGTTCCGATGCTGTTACTTAGCATACAGCACAGAAGAATGTAACGGGGGCCACAGCGGCTCAACGGAGCGGCGCCCAGAAATAATAGTAAGTGCAGGGGCATTTCCCATGTATGCCCTACATGTCCTGCTACTTATTTAATAAAGTATGGACCCATGAAAGGTCCTTTAGTGGCCAGCGGGCTCAAAAGGCAGTTGCCTTGGGCCCCCCAGAAGCAACTGGGCCTGGGGGAGCTGCCCCTTTTGCTCCGGGTTAAAGACGGCCCTGTCCTCTCCATCACAGGAATGAGAGATGAGAAGTTCTCTTTGTAGCAGGGGTCAAGAAGGGTGAACAACCAGTAATCGGTGTTGGCCAAAATGCGTATAACGCGAGGGTCACGGTAAAGGCAGCATAACATAAAGTCAGCCATGTGTGCCAGAGTCCCAACAGACAAGACTTTGCTGCCCTCATCAGGAGGATGACTCTCAATTTCCTCATCATCTTCCTCCTCTTCTGCCCATCCACACTGAACAGATTAAATAAATCTACTATGGGTACTATTCTGTAGTGGAGGCAACCGTCTCTTGCTCCTCCTCATCATCATCATCATCCAATTTGTGCTGAGAAGACGAATGGAGGGTGGTCTGGCTATCACCCTCTGTACTGTCTTCCCCCATTTCCACCTCTTCCACATGCAAAGCATCCGTCTTCATTGCGAGCAGCGAGCGTTTCAGTAGACACAGAAGTGGGATGGTTACGCTGATAATAGCGGCATTGCCGTTCACCATCTTTGTTGATTCCTCAAAGTAGCGTAAAACCTCACAGAGGTCAGACATCCATGCCCACTCGTCGCTTGTGAATAGCAGAAGCTGACTGGAAAGGTGACGACCATGTTGCAGCTGGTATTCCACTACTGGCCTCTGCTGCTCACAAAGCCTGGCCAACATGTGGAAAGTGGAGTTTCAGGCGTGCTTATGTCGCACAACAGTCGGTGAGCTGGCAATTGAATGCGCTGCTGCAGCGTTGTCAGACTGGCGGCAGCTGTAGATGACTTTCGGAAATGGGCACACACGCGGCGCACCTTCACCAGTAGCTCAGGCAAATTGGTGTAGGTTTGGAGAAACCGCTGAACCACTAATTTAAACATGTGGGCAAGGCATGATATGTGTGTGAGCTTGCCGAGATCCAAAGCCGCCACCATGGTATGGCCATTATCAGACACAACCATGCCTGGTTGTAGGTTGAGTGGTGAGAGCGACAGCTCAGTCTTGTCCCTTATACCCTGCCACAGCTCTGCATCGGTGTGCGTTTTGTCACCTAAGCAAATTAGTTTCAGCTCGGCCTGTTGCCGCTTCCCCACTGCAGTGCTACACTGCTTCCAGCTACTGACTGATGGCTGACTGGTGCTACAAGATGAGAATTCAGAGGTGGAAGTGGAGGAGGAGGTGAAGGAGGAGAGAGGGGGGGTTGCAGCCACTAATGTAGGTGGTGGCGGAAATCCTGCTGGAAGTAGGGCCCGCAATCCTTGGTGTCGGAAGCACCTGTGCCATCCCAGGGTACGACTTGCTCCTGGCCCACAACATTCACCCAGTGTGCCGTCAGGGAAATGTAGAGTCCCTGGCCAAAAGCACCTGTCCATGTGTCAGTCGTTAAAGTGGACCTTCCCAATAACTGCGTTGGTCAAGGCACGGGGGATGTTATGGAAAACATATGCTGGTGTAAGGCGGGGACAGCACACCAGGAAAAATAGTGGCAGCTGGGGACTGAGTAACGAGGAATGGCCACCGCCATCTGGCTGCCTCAGTGTCCTCAAGCCTAAATGGCAACATTTCCAGGGCCAGCAATTTGGAAAGGTACACATTTAGTGATATGGCCTGTGGGTGGGTGGCTGGGTATTTGCGCTTTCGTTCAAAGGTCTGGGGTATGGACATCTGTATGCTGCACTGGGACACAGAGGTGAATGTGCTAGCTGATGGTGCTTGTGAAGGTCAAGGTGCAGGGTGGGCGGCATCAAGGCCAGCGTCTTGGACAGGGGATTGTCCAGCACATAACACAGGGGAAGAAGACGCAGTGGTGTGACACTGATTGTGGACCCAGATGTTCGGCCCACCTATTAGCGTGCTTTGATGCCATGTGGCGGATCATGCTGGTGGTGGGGAGGTTGCTAGTGTTCACGCCCCTGCTCATTTTGGTACGGCACAGGTTCCAAATGACAATTCTTTTATCGTCCGCACTTTCCTCAAAAAAGCGATAGACTGCGGAACACCTACCCTTGGCAAGGGAGATTGCCGCAAGGGGGTGCAACGGGGAACAGTTGCGGGCCTGTTTGGTGTGGCCCGTCTTCTCCCTTTTGCCACTCCATTGCCTCCTCAAACCTGTAGCGGTGCGGCGGATCCCTCCCCCTCTTGACTGCTGTCCTCGCTCGGCTTGCCACCTTCCCAGGTTGGGTCAGTGATTTCATCGTCCACCACCTCCTCTTCCACTTCCTCACTCTGGTCATCCTCCTGACTTGTTGACCTAACAAGAACTTATTGACAACTGTGTCTCATCATCAACCTCTTGAGACACTAATTGCCGTTGACTTATTGGCAACTGTGTCTCATTATTATCATCCACCTTGTAAAACATTGATTTCCGTTCCACACCGTCATCTTCTTCTGACTGTGGATGCTCAAGAGTTTGGGAATCAGTGCACAAGATCTCCTCATGTCCCTCTTCAAGCGGGCTTGGCAAGAGGCCCAAATCAAGGAATGGCGCTGAAAAGAGCTCCTCGGAATATCCGAGTGTGGGATCACTTGTTTGCCAAGACTCTCCATGGTGGGAGGAAGGAGGATCAGGGTGAGGATTCTGTTGACCAGACTCTTGGCTACTGAGACTGGACTTTGTGGAAGACAGGGTGGTGTTTAACTGACTGGAAACATTATCTGCTGCAATCCAACCGACCACCTGGTCGCACTGGTGTGACTTCGAGAGTGGTGTCCTGCACCACCCTGCAAACTGGGACATGAAGCTAGGTGTTGTGGATGAGTGTGTTTCTTGTGCTCTGGCAGCAGGCACAGTTTCACCGTGCCCAGGGCCACGGCCTCTGCGTGCACCATCAGCTGCATGGTCACTTCCCCATCCCTTACTGCTCGACTTGAGCATATTAAATAGTATATATGCTTGCAAGTATGTCACACGTACAGTAGCACAGGTTTTGTAAGTGTATGCGCAAATAAATTAGACTGAATGTCACAGATATTTAGGATGCGCAAACGTTATACATGAGATGTAGTGCAGGTAATGTTGCTGTCACCAGCGGCGAAAAAATTAGACTGAATGTCACAGATATTTAGGATGCGCAAACATTATACAGGAGATGTAGAGCAGGTAATGTCGCTGTCACCAGTGGTGAAAAAATTTGACTGAATGTCACAGATATTTAGGATACGCAAACGTTATACAGGAGATGTAGCGCAGGTAATGTTGTTGTCACCAGCGGCTAAGAAAAAATTACACTGAATGTCACAGATATTTAGGATGCGCAAACATTATACAGGAGATGTACGGATGTAGCAGGGTTAACACACATGCTTTATGAGACATGTTATCTAAACTAAATTCAACTAAATGCGTTAAGCAATTGCTTTTCAATGGCTTTTGTTTCAAGATAACGCGATGAGTTAAGAAATTTGAGTTGAGTGTGTGTGTAGCATCTGTAGCGCAGGTAATGTCGCTGTCACCAGCGGCCCAACAATTGCGCTGAATGTCAGATATTTAGGATGCACTAATGTAACACAACAGATGTAGCAGAGGTTTTGTCACTGTCCGCAGCAGCCAAACAATTGCAAGCAATTGAGAGCAGGTTGCGCTAATAATATATATTGCAGCCAGATAAAACAATAGTCCTTCCTTAAAGGACTTTTGGGTCTCTGACACCTTTCAACACGAAACAATTCCTGTCCCTACTGTCACGGAACCATGAACCAGACGTACAACAAGGGATAAGTGAAAATAAGAAGGCTTTATTGAAAATAAAGCTGTAAAGCAAAAGTCCAAACGGATGGCGAAACCGAAGCAGAGTCTTTGCGAAGCCAGAGGTCAGGAACCAGAAGGGTAGTCAGACAAAGCCAGGATCAGGAACCAGCAGGGTAGTCAGACGAAGCCAGGATCAGGAACCAGCAGGGTAGTCGGACGAAACCAGGATCAGGAACCAGCAGGGTAGTCGGACGAAACCAGGATCAGGAACCAGAAGCAGCAGCAGTCTAGAAGCATGTGAACACAGGAGGACCAAGCAAGGAACTGAAGCCACAGACCTCCTATATATATGAGCTGGGCATCCAGCTCCTCCCAGTGGGAAGGAGGAGCCGCAGGGTGGGAGGCTACAAGAAACCCAGAAACCAAGATGGCCGCCAGCACATGTCAAACGAAGGAGAACAGCAAGAAGGTAAGACCATGACAGTACCTCCCCCTCAAGGGCCCCTCCTCCGCGGAGTAAAGAACGGTTTCTGAGGGAAGCGTGCGTGGAAGGCTCGGAGCAAGGCAGGAGCATGGACATCTGCGGAGGGAACCCAGGAACGCTCCTCTGGACCATAACCACGCCAATGGACCAAAAACTGCACCCGACCGCGGACCAGGCGTGAGTCCAGGATATTGCTCACCTCATACTCCTCACGATTACCCACTTGGACCGGACGAGGCCGAGGAACCGAGGAAGTGAAACGATTACACACCAGTGGCTTCAACAGGGAGACATGAAACACGTTGGAGATCCGCATGCCAGGAGGAAGCGCAAGGGCATAGGCTACCGGGTTTACCCTGCGAAGCACTCGGAAGGGACCAACAAAGCGAAGCGCCAGCTTGGGAGTGGGCACTCGAAGGTTGAGGTTGCGGGTGGACAACCATACACGGTCTCCGACCTGGTAGGAAGGAGCAGGCGCTCGTCTGCGATCAGCCTGGAGTCTCTGGTGCACTTCTGGATCAGTACCCAAGAAGCACGTAGGACGGAAAGGTGATCCTCCACAGCCGGAATATCCTGGGGAGAGAATACCTCCGGTAACACGGCAGGTTGGAACCCATAATTGGCCATGAAGGGAGACGTCCCAGAGGAAGAGTTCACCGCCGTGTTCCTGGCAAACTCAGCCCAAGGCAGGAGGTCAACCCAATTGTCTTGGTGATCGGAGACATAGCAACGAAGGAATTGCTCCAAGGCCTGATTGGATCGTTCTGCGGCCCCATTGGACTGAGGGTGGTAGGCCGAGGAGAAGGAGAGATGAATCCCCAACTGGGAGCAAAAGGCGCGCCAGAACCTGGACACAAACTGACTCCCCCGATCCGACACAATCTCCTTGGGCACACCGTGCAACCGGAAGACCTCCCTGGCAAAAATCGTGGCCAACTCTTGTGCAGAGGGTAACTTCTTGAGAGGAACACAGTGGCACATTTTGGAAAACCGATCCACAATCATGAGAATGACCGTATGGCCTCGGGATGCAGGGAGGTCCACAATGAAATCCATCCCCAGGTGTGACCATGGGCGCTCCCCGGTGGCTATGGGTTGCAGAAGGCCCAACGGAAGGTGCCGAGGGGACTTACTCTGGGCACAAACGGAGCATGCCGCTACATATGCGGCGATGTCGGAACGTAGGGAAGGCCACCAGAACAGACGTGAAACAGCCCAGGACAGCTGATTCTTTCCAGGATGCCCCGCGGTCTTGGAGTTATGGTAGGTTCGCAACAACCGAGTGCGCAACTCCTCAGGCACAAAACATCTGCCGTTGGGTCTCCCAGAGGGAGCACCAGATTGAGCCGCCAAAATCTGCTCACCCAGGGGAGAGGTCAGGCTGGTGCGAATGGCGGCCAAGATCTGATTCGGAGGTATGACCGAAGTCGGAATCGACTCCTCCCTGGACAGCTCGGAGTACTGCCGTGATAAGGCATCCGCCCTGATGTTCTTGGAACCGGGTAGGTAGGAGACCACGTAATTAAAACGTGACAAGAACAGAGCCCATCTGGCCTGACGTGGTGTCAATCTCTTGGCCTCAGAAAGGTAGGTCAGATTCTTGTGGTCCGTCAGGATGAGGACCGGAACCACCGAACCCTCGAGCAAGTGCCTCCATTCTTTAAGGGCCTGCACGATGGCCAATAACTCCCTGTCACCAATCTGATAGTTGCACTCCGCGGAAGACAGTTTCCGGGAGTAAAACCCACAAGGAAGCAGAGGACCCTCTGGTGTTCTACGCTGAGACAGAAGGGCGCCTACTCCCGTCTCAGACGCGTCCACCTCGAGGACAAAGGGCAACCCAGGGTTGGGATGCGACAGAATCGGAGCCGACACAAAGGCGGACTTTAGAGCCTCAAAAGCTCGGATGGCCTCGAGCGGCCAGACCTGGGAATTACTGCCCTTCCTTGTCAGATCCGTGAGAGGCTTGGCTAGCATGGAAAAGTCCCTGATGAACTTCCGATAATAATTGGCGAAGCCCAAAAAGCGCTGCAGGGAACGAAGACCACTGGGCTGGGGCCACTGTAAGACAGCCGAAACCTTCTCAGGATCCATGGAGAACCCCTCAGCGGAAATGATGTAACCTAAGAAGGTTACCTGGGATCGGTGAAATTCGCATTTCTCAAGCTTACCGAACAGCTTGTTCTCTCGTAACCGTTGCAACACTCGTCTGACATCCAGAATGTGGGCCTCCATGGATTCAGAATATACCAAGATGTCATCCAAATAGACCACCACACACTGCTGCAACAGGTCACGGAAAACATCGTTGATGAATTCCTGAAAGACTGCGGGCGCATTGCACAACGCAAAGGGCATAACCAAGGATTCATAATGACCGGTCCTGGTGTTAAACGCGGTCTTCCACTCATCGCCCGCCTTGATCCTTACCAAGTTATATGCCGCCCTCAGGTCGAGTTTGGTAAAGACCGTGGCCCCTTTAAGGCGATCGAACAGCTCGGAAATCAAGGGTATCGGGTAAGCGTTCTTGATCGTGATGCGATTGAGACCCCTGTAATCGATGCAAGGCCTCAACTCAGCGCCCTTCTTTTTCACAAAGAAAAATCCAGCCCCTGCCGGGGACGAGGATTTGCGAATGTGTCCGCGTGAAAGCGCCTCCCTCACGTACTCCTCCATGGCCTCATTCTCCGCTACCGACAGTGGATAGACTTTGCCACGAGGAGGAACTGCACCAGATTGTAACTCTATGGCACAATCGTATGGGCGGTGCGGAGGTAGGTCAACCGCGCGCACCTTATCAAATACATCCCGGTACTCCTCGTATTCAGGAGGCAACAGAGAGTCCGAGGAAGTACACAGCAACTTGACAGACCCATGGATGCAACTAGCCCCACACTGCGGTGACCACGAGAGGATCTCGGCCGATCTCCAATCGAAAGTCGGATTATGCTTCTGGAGCCAGGGGTACCCCAAGACCACCGAGTAGTGTGGAGACGAAATAACCTGGAGGCAGACCGACTCTCTGTGAACGGCACCAATGGCTATCCCCACTGGAAGGGTCTCATGAGTCACGTGTGGCGGCAGAAGGGGTCTGCCGTCTATCGCCTCAAGAGCCAGTGGGGAACCTCGAGCCTGCAGAGGAATGGAATTGGCGGCAGCGAACACATTATCAATGAACAAACCACCAGCACCAGAGTCCACCAACGCCTGGGTCGTCACCGAGCCCCCGACCCAGGAGAGGACAACAGTGATCAGTGGTTTGTCAACACGGGAAACCGGGGACGAGGAGACTCCACCCAAGATCTGCCCCCGACAGGATCTCAGGTGCGAGCGTTTCCCGGACGGTTCGGACATGCCAACCGAAAATGCCCACCGAGACCACAGTACATGCATCGGCCCTCGCGTCTCCGGAGTACCCTCTCCCCCTCGGACAGGCGAGCAAACCCGAGCTGCATGGGTTCACCCCCAGACAAGTCATCCCCAGGAGGCGTGGGAGGAGAGGGAGGCACGGGTGGGACAGCAAACGTAGGCGCCAATCTGTTAGAAAACCTCCGCAGGCTCTCCTTAAAGGAAGGTCTCTCCCTGAGTCTGGTGTCAATCAAAATCAGGAAAGAAATAAGAGACTCGAGCTCCACTGGTAGGTCCTTAGCTGCAACCTCATCCTTCAAGGCATCCGAGAGACCATGAGAGAAAGCAGCGACCAGAGCCTCATTATTCCAGCCCACCTCTGCTGCCAGGGTACGAAACTCAATGGCGTATTCAGCTACGGATCGTGAACCCTGTCTGATGGACATAAGGAGCTTCGCAGCAGAGGCAGCACGAGCCGGCACATTGAATACCTTCCGAAGAGAAGCAACAAAACCGGAAAACTCGGCAACCACCGGATTGTTGTTCTCCCATAAAGGGCTGGCCCAGGCCAAGGCCTTGTCCGAGAGCAGCGAGATCAAGAAGCCCACCTTTGATCTCTCAGTGGGAAAGGCATGTGGCAGCAACTCGAAATAAATGCCCACCTGGTTAAGGAAACCTTGGCACTGATTTGGCTCTCCCCCAAAGCGCTGTGGAAGAGGGGCAGAACCGGTCATACCCCGAAACACCGCAGGTGCAACAACAGGTGTCGGGGTAGACTCTGGCGCAACAACCGGAGCGGCAGTAGGAGCGGGCCCAGGAGCGACAACCGACCCATCGGCAACGGGAGCGAAATGAGCCGTGCGTTCAAGCAGGGTTTGCAACGCCACAGCGAACCGACCCAACAGGTGATCCTGCTGATCAAGTCTGGCAACCAGCGTGGGTAGCGAGGATGGCCCTGTACCGTCAGAATTCATGGCTTGGTCCTAATGTCACGGAACCATGAACCAGACGTACAACAAGGGATAAGTGAAAATAAGAAGGCTTTATTGAAAATAAAGCTGTAAAGCAAAAGTCCAAACGGATGGCGAAACCGAAGCAGAGTCTTTGCGAAGCCAGAGGTCAGGAACCAGAAGGGTAGTCAGATGAAGCCAGGATCAGGAACCAGCAGGGTAGTCAGACGAAGCCAGGATCAGGAACCAGCAGGGTAGTCGGACGAAACCAGGATCAGGAACCAGCAGGGTAGTCGGACAAAACCAGGATCAGGAACCAGAAGCAGCAGCAGTCTAGAAGCATGTGAACACAGGTGGACCAAGCAAGGAACTGAAGCCACAGACCTCCTATATATATGAGCTGGGCATCCAGCTCCTCCCAGTGGGAAGGAGGAGCCGCAGGGTGGGAGGCTACAAGAAACCCAGAAACAAAGATGGCCGCCAGCACATGTCAAACGAAGGAGAACAGCGAGAAGGTAAGACCATGACACCTACACTATCTGTACCTTCTGCTGCAGCTCTCCCTAACTAAGACTGAGCCGAACCACGTGTCATCGGGTGCTACATAGCACCTGATGACGCGTTCCGACCAGCCAATCACTGTAATGCCAATAACCAACATGGCTACGGAATTACAGTGAGGGCCAGTACTTCCCCGCATGTTTATTGGCTGTATAGCAGACTCGAGCATCGCGATGCTTGAGTGAAAATGGTGTTCGGCCGAGCATGCTCGTCCAACACTACCGTGAATCATTCACAAAACTACCCTCAAATTATTCAAAACTGATTTTACAAAGTTTGTTAACTCTCTCTGTGTTCTACAACAATTACAGAAAGATAGAGGTGAAATTAAAAGAAAAATCATGTTTTGCCAATTTTCCATTTTAATTAGAGATGAGTGAATCGAATTAGACGAAGTGGAATTTGATCCGAATTTCAGGAAAAATTCAATTTGCAACAAATGCGAATTTCCTCTCGCTTCGTGGTAACGAATCGCAATTTTTGCTAAAATGGCGGCTACACTTGTGAGGACATGGGGCAAGGAACTCTGGGAAGGCGGGCTGACACATAATGCCATGCATAATCAGCAGCCAGCCAGCCCTGTGGTGTCACAGCCCTATAAATACGGTGGCCATCTTAGAGTCAGACATTTTCCAGTGTTCTGACCGCAGGGACAGACGTGAGAAGGCCCAAGGGACAGCAAAAGGAAAAACCTCATTGTGAAAAAAAAAACTGAAAAAATGAATTATAAGTGCAAGGAAAGGATAGGGAGGAATCATTTTACAGCATATTAGTGCAGGGAGAGATGTCAGAAGGCGCTAGAGACAGCCAGAAAAGCGATTTACAAGTGCAGGAAAAGGATAGGGAGGAATCATTTCACAGGATCTTAGTGCAGGGAGAGACATCTGAAGTCGCTTGGGACAGTGCTAAAAAAACCTCATTGTAAAAAAAAACGCGATTTACATTTGCAGGGAAACATTATTTGGGGATCCAAATAACCATTATACAGCTCTGGCATTCCAGCAATTTGTTCTTGTTATTGGGGTGCAAGTGCTAAGTTGAAAAGCCTTTAGTGGCTTATATCTGTAGAAAAAGAAAAAAATATATGCACTTCACTGTTGCATTTATTTGTGCTGAAAGACTTTAGTGGCCTATTTCAGTACAAAAAGGAATAATATAGACACATTTCATTTCTGCAGTTATATGTGGTGAAAACATTCAGTGTCCTATTTCAGTACAAAAAGGAAAAAAAATACGCATTTCACTGTTGCATTTATTTGTGGTGAAAGAGTTTATTGCCCTATTACAGTAAAAAAAAAGGAAAAATATACGCATTTCATTTCTGCAGTTATGTGGTGAAAGCGTTCAGTGTCCTATTTCAGTACAAAAAGGAAAAAATATACACACTTTGCTGTTGCACTTATTTGTGGTGAAAGACTTTAGTGGCCTATTTCAGTACAAAAAGAAATATATGTACGCACTACACTGGTGCATTTATTTCTGGAAAAAGTGTTTGGGGGCCAATTTCAGTACAGAAAGGAAAAAATATACGCACTTCACTGTTGCAGTTATTTGTGACGAAAGCGTTTAGTGGCCTATTTCAGTACAGAAAGAAAAATATATTCTCAGTTCACGTTGGCGGTTATATGTGTTATTTTGTATTTCAGTACAAAAAGAAACATATATTCTCAGTTCACGTTGGCGGTTATATGTGTTGAAAGCATTTAGTGGCCTATTTCAGTACAAAACAAAACATATATTCTCAGTTCATGTCGGCGGTTATATGTGTCGAAAGCATTTAGTGACTTATTTCAGTACAAAAAGAAAAATATATTCTCAGTTCACATCAGCGGTTATATGTGTTGAAAGCGTTTAGACTCCACAGCTTCTCTGTCATGGAGGATAATCTACACCAGCTGAACGTGCTGGCTGGGTTTTTATATCCCAGCCAAAACCCGCCCTGGAACCAGGGGGAACAGCCACCCATCCTGCTCTTTGGCTGCTCCCAATAAGAACCGGCCCGGATCGGCTTTACAGCCATACTAACAGCTGAAGTGCAAAACTGACACTTCAGGGAAAAACCCGGTTCTTACCCCACCGAGGCCAGGAACCTCAGTGACACGTATCTTCCGTTAATGATGGCCCCTTGTTCCTTCCCACATGAAATAGTACAAAAATAAAAATACATTCTCAGTTCACGTCAGCGGTTATATGTGTTGAAAGCATGGCTGGGAGTCAGCAGGGTGGCAGCAGTGGGAGGTCGGGAGCCAAACGTGCCCGGGGTAGACCATCTGCTTCGCAGCAGCCTACCTGCCTGGGAAGTAGTGGTGCAGGGGTTCACGGAAGCAGCGGCGGTAGCAGTCAGTCAGTGCGGACTGTTGGGGGGAAAATCACCTACTCGGCGGTGTGGCAGTTTTTTGTTAAGCCGCCAGAGGGGGTTAACATGACCATATGTAGAATATGTAGGCCGAAGTTGAAGCGTAGCCAGGGTGCCAATGTTGGCACCACAGCCCTGCGTCAACATATGCAGCATCACCATATGTGGTATCCTGATGCTGCTGATGCTGCTGCTGCTACTACTGCCATCTCCACACTATGTCACCTTGCCACTCTGTGGTATCCTCCTGATGCTGCTACTGCCATCTCCACACAATGTCACCTTGCCACTCTGTGGTATCCTGGTGCTGCTGCTTCTACTGCCATCTGCGCACTATGTCGCCTTGCCTCTCTGTGGTATCCTGATGCTGCTGCTACTGCCATCTCCACACTATGTTAGCTGGCCACTCTGTGGTATCATGATGCTGCTGTTGCTACTGCCATCTCCACACTTGGTCACCTTGCCACTCTGTGGTGTCCTCCTAATGCTGCTGCTACTGCCATCTCCACACTGTCACCTTGCCACTCTGTGTTATCCTCCTGATGCTGCTGCTGCTACTGCCATCTCCACACTATATCACCGTGCCACTCTTTGGTATCCTGATGCTGCTGCTGCTACTGCCATCTCCACACTGTCACTTTGCCACTCTGTGGTATCCTGATGCTGCTGCTGATACTGCCATCTCCACACTGTCACCTTGCCACTTTGTGGTATCCTGATGCTGCTGCTGCTACTGCCATCTCCACACTGTCATCTTGCCACTCTGTGGTATCCTGATGCTGCTGCTACTGCCATCTTCACACTATGTCACTCTATGGTATCCTTCTGATGCTGCTGCTGTCGCCACCTCCACACTCGGTCATTGTACAACTCTGTGGTCTTCTCCTGATACTGCTGCTGCCACCTCCACACTCTGTCATTGGGCCACTCTGTGGTCTCCTCATGCTGCCGCCAACTCCAGACTGTGTCATTGTGCCACTCGGTGGCCTCCTCATACTGCCAACTACAGACTCGGTCATTGTGCCACTCGGTTGCCTCCTCATACTGCTGCCAACTCCAGACTCTGTCAGTGTGCCACTCGGTGGCCTCCTCGTACTGCTGACACCATCACACTTTGTCGTGGTGCCACTCTGTGGCCTCCTCATGCTGCTTCCACCTCCACAATCTCTTGTCGTCATGCTACTCTAGTCTCCTCATGCTGCTGACACCTCCACACTTTGTCTTCGTGCCACTCTGTGGCCTCCTCATGCTGCTGCCACCTCCACAATCTACTGTCGTCTTGCTACTCTGTGGCCTCCTTATGCTGCCGCCACCTCCAGACTCAGTCATTGTGCCACTCGGTGGCCTCCTCCTGATGCTGCTGCTGCTGCCGCCACCTCCAGCCTCTGTCACTGGGCCAGTCTGTGGTCTCCTCATGCTGCTGCCAACTCCAGACTCTGTCATTGTGCCACTCAGTAACCTCCTCATACTGCTGCCAACTCCAGACTTGGTCATTGTACCACTCTGTGGCCTCCTCATACTGCTGCCAACTCCAGACTCGGTCATTGTGCCATTCAGTGGCCTCCTCATACTGCTGACGCCACCTTCAGACTCTGTCATTGTGGACTCCTCATGCTGCTGCCACCTCCACAATCTCTCGTCATCATGCTACTCTGTGGCCTCCTCATGCTGCTGCCACCTCCACAATCTTTCTGTGTCGTGCCACTCTGTGCCCTCCTGATGCTGCCGCCACCTCCAGACTCTGCCATTGGGCCACTCTATGGTCTCCTCATGCTGCTTCCACCTCACCACTATGTCATAGGTCCACTCTGTGGACTTCTCATGCTGTTACCACCCTCCCAACTTCATGACTGGGCCACTATTTTGCCTTTTGGCCTTGCTCACATCATGATTTCTTTGACCTTTCTTCTTATCTGTCAGAAGGAAGGAAAAATGAGATGCACAACGGATCCTGTCTGTGTAGCAACTGTAAGGCCTGTATGGTCCAATCAGAATTTGCTTATGATTTGGTAGCCAAAAGCAGGAGTGGGTACAAAACACAGAAGACATGCAAATATTCCATTCGCGTGTCATCTCTGTTTTAGATCCACTCCTGGTTTTTTTGGGGCATTAGCAATACTGATGGATTATTGAGCAAATGCTGACCAAGTGAAGGCGTATGCTCCACAGACAGGATCCATTGTTTGTGGGTTATTGTTCTGACGGATCATAGGAAGGGCAAATTAATCAGTGACGTCAACACAAACTTACTACTGACACCCTCTCCACTCTGTCTGCTCTACTTGTATAAGCGTTTAATAGAACAGGTTCTGTAGACATCTATGTGGAATCAGCTGGCGACGGTGTAAAAGGAGTGTGCTTCTTCTTGGCGCTAACATCAACCTGTAAGGCCTCATGCACACTGCCGTGTGCATGAGGCCTAAGGCTGAGTTCATACTTGTTATTTGATAAGTTTTGGCCCCGTGACTGCCCTAATAAATGAAGTGTGCAGTGATTCTAAGAGCGACATCTGTCATCTACATGTCATACGGACTCACAGTATTATTTCACTACCAAAGCAGACTCCCTATGCGTGTTACTACAAGGCACAGTGTTGTACACCACTATAAAAGCTCTCAGCAGCCATGAAATAGCCGTTTTTTAGCATAGTTCACCGCGAATATATTCGGATCGAACCAAATTTTCCCGAAAGATTCACCAAAAAATTTGGCCAACCGGCGAACTGAATTTTTTTTTAAAAATCTCTAATTTTAATCAATTTTTTCTGTAAAACAGCAAGGGTCAAATGCCAAACAAACCTCAATATTTATTACAGAAACACCCTATATGTGGTCATAAACTGCTGTATGGGCAAAATGCAGGGCTCAGAAGGGAAAGAGCGCAATACGGTTTTTGCTGAAATGGTTTTTGAGCACCATGTCACATTTTTGACCATGAGGTACCCAAACAGTGGAAAGTGACCTCATTTTGGAAACTACACCCCCAAGGAATTTTTCAATGGGTATAGTAAGCACTTTGACCCAACAGGCTTTTTATAGAATTTAGACACACTTGACTGCGAAAAAAATAATTTACAATAAAATGTCACTTTAGGGCAAAAACTTTTCTTTTCACATGGGGTAACAGGACAAAATCATCACACAATTTGTTACCCATTTTCTCCTGAAAACAGCAACACTCCATATGTGGTCATAAACTGCTGTATGGGCACACAGCAGGGCTCAGAAGGGAAGGAGTCCCCAAAGAAGTGACCCCATTTTGTAAACTACACTACACATTGAACTTTTCAAGGGGTGTATGGAGCACTTAGACCCCACAGGCATTTCATAGCATTTAGAAACATTTGTCATAGAACACTATGCTATGAAAATGAAGAATTACTATTTTTACAATAAAACGACATTTTAGCCCCAAATTTTTCATTTTAACAAGGGGGAAAAATCACCCCACAATTTATTACACATTTTCTCCTGAATACAGCAACACCCCATCTGTGGTCGTAAACTGCTGTATGGGTACACAGCAGGGTTCAGAAGTGAAGGATTTGGCTTTTGGAGGGCATATATATATATATATATATATATATATATATATATATATATATTGGGACATCGACACAATTGTAACATTTTTGGCTCTATATACCACCACAATGAATTTGAAATGAAACGAACAAGATGTGCTTTAACTGCAGACTGGCAGCTTTAATTTGAGGGTATTTACTTCCAAATCAGGTGAACGGTGTAGGAATTACAACAGTTTGCATATGTGCCTCCCACTTGTTAAGGGACCAAAAGTAATGGGACAGAATAATAATCATAAATCAAACTTTCACTTTTTAATACTTGGTTGCAAATCCTTTGCAGTTAATTACAGCCTGAAGTCTGGAACGCATAGACATCACCAGACGCTGGGTTTCATCCCTGGTGATGCTCTGCCAGGCCTCTACTGCAACTGTCTTCAGTTCCTGCTTGTTCTTGGGGCATTTTCCCATCAGTTTTGTCTTCAGCAAGTGAAATGCATGCTCAATCGGATTCAGGTCAGGTGATTGACTTGGCCATTGCATAACATTCTTCTTTCCCTTTAAAAACTCTTTGGTTGCTTTTGCAGTATGCTTTGGGTCATTGTCCATCTGCACTGTGAAGCGCCGTCCAATGAGTTCTGAAGCATTTGGCTGAATATGAGCAGATAATATTGCCCGAAACACTTCAGAATTCATCCTGCTGCTTTTGTCATCAGTCGCATCATCAATAAATACAAGAGAACCCGTTCCATTGGCAGCCATACATGCCCACGCCATGACACTACCACCACCATGCTTCACTGATGAGGTGGTATGCTTAGGATCATGAGCAGTACCTTTCCTTCTCCATACTCTTCTCTTCCCATCACTCTCGTACAAGTTGATCTTGGTCTCATCTGTCCATAGGATGATGTTCCAGAACTGTGAAGGCTTTTTTAGATGTCGTTTGGCAAACTCTAATCTGGCCTTCCTGTTTTTGAGGTTTACCAATGGTTTACATCTTGTGGTGAACCATCTGTATTCACTCTGGTGAAGTCCTCTCTTGATTGTTGACTTTGACACACATACACCTACCTCCTGGAGAGTGTTCTTGATCTGGCCAATTGTTTTCCGTAGTCTTCCGGGTCTTTTGGTGTTGCTGAGCTCACCTTTTTAAGAATGTTCCAAACAGTTGTTTTGGCCATGCCTAATGATTTTGCTATCTCTCTGATGGGTTTGTTTTGTTTTTTCAGCCTAATGATGGCTTGCTTCACTAATAGTGACAGCTCTTTGGATCTCATCTTGAGAGTTGACAGCAACAGATTCCAAATGCAAATAGCACACTTGAAATGAACTCTGGACCTTTTATCTGCTCATTGTAATTGGGATAATGAGTGAATAACACACACCTGGCCATGGAACAGCTGAGAAGCCAATTGTCCCATTACTTTTGATCCCTTAACAAGTGGGAGGCACATATGCAAACTGTTGTAATTCCTACACCGTTCACCTGATTTGGATGTAAATACCCACAAATTAAAGCTGACAGTCTGCAGTTAAAGCACATCATTTCAAATCCATTGTGGTGGTGTATAGAGCCAAAAATGTTACAATTGTGTCGATGTCCCAATATTTATGGACCTGACTGTATATACACAACTAGCTGCGATTTCTTTCTTTTTTTAACACACACAAATAAACCTTGCAATGAAAACTGAGCACAGACATGATCAGTAATTGACTGTACTGATCAGCACTTAGGAGTTGCAGGACACATGCAAGCAAATATTGCGTTCGTGCGTGCAAAAATCTGATCTAACGCTACCTAAAATTTACTGATATATAGGAGGATGCACACGAACGAAAGGTCTCTGTGCCCGTATTGCAGACTGAAAATGGCAGGTCTGCAATGTACAGGCACTGGCTGCGGATGCAGACCCATTGACTGGAATGGGTCCGCGATCCGCAAGATTTGGCAAAAGATAGGACATGTCCTATTTTTTGCAGATCGGAGGCACAGATCGGAAGCCCAAGAAAACACTACAAAGTGCTTCCATGGGCTTTAGGTCATTGCCTCCGCACCGCAAAAGACATTTCCTATCTTTTGCCAGTGTATTGTGGAACGCTATTTTGCCAGTCCGCAGCATCGGCACGTTCGTGGGCATGAGCCCTAAGAGAGAGAAAGAAATATCTAGCACTAACTGCAATATTATTATTTTTTTTTTGTTACACAAAAAAAAACCTGCATGGAAAACTGAGCACAGATGCAATCAGAAAAATGGAGCACTCAGCAGTCATAGGACGCATGCAAGTAGATGCCTTAGGCCTTGTTCACATTTCTGTTTTTCACTGATGTGTGCTGTCCACATTTTCCATGGACAGCGCGCGTACTTATGTGTCTGTACAACAATTAGAATGGCTGAGTGCAGATAGATTCTTCCTGTTCTCTCTGCCTCTTTAGTGATGCCATTGGCTGGTATAGCATACCAGCTAATCGCAGTGTTAACAGGTGATGCCAAACACTGGTGTGACCAATCCAACTTCGAGGGTGACTGGCACTGTCCATTTCAGCAGCAATCACCCCTGTCTAGGACCACCTGCAGCTCCTTACTGGCTTTTACAGTGAGGAAGCTGTGACTGGCCGGTCTGCATTGACCGCCCAATCGCAGCGATCGGGGACTGCAGAAGAGAGGTAAAACCTACCTGGGCCCTTAGCTAAGATGGCTGCCTGGGCAGACAACCTGAAATGAGTTGAGGGGAAGATCAGAAGCAATGTATATGTCATAAAATATTTTACTTAAAGAGTAGTAGATACTTGGAACAAACTTCCAGCAGATGTGGATGGAAAATCTACAGTCGGCAGCTTATGAACACAAGCAATGTTCACCAGGTCCTCAGTCATCAGAACAAGAAGACTGGCTCCAGCACTGCAGTGAGGACAACTAAATACGGGGGGCGGGGGTCTTTGCAGAGCCGGTTTTAGAAAAAATGTGGCCCTGGGCAAAATCAAAAGTGGGGCCCTAAATCTTGTAATAATGTACTAACAACAGTTACATTCTATAGATTCCGGTGCTCCCTCACAGATTTACACCCTGTAAAGCTCCTCACACAGTTCTTCATCCTCATGGCCCCAGAATATGTCACATGCCCCCTCCCCTCAGAGCAATGAGTTCCCCTTACTCACAGCATCTGAGTGTTAAAACCCGGAAATGCAGGATTCCTCTTCAGGCGCGCTTTTCCCCAGTGGAGATCAGGGAAAGCACCCTGTTCTAAAAATGAGTTGCAGCCTGTACTAGGTTTCCAGGCTCATTGTTAGTATATCCCAGTTCAGGCCACTAGATGGCAGCACTGTACAGTGATAAAGTGATTTCTATACGATATAATGGAGCATTTACATCTGATGATTGTAAGTTGTGATCCACTTGGCGGACTTAACAAAAAGAAAAAAAAAAAGTTAAAAAGTTTAGAAAATATAAAAAAACATAAAAATTATAATCACCCCCATTCCCCAAAATAAAAAGAAACAAAAAAAATAGAATTATGGGCATCGCCGTATGCGAAAGCGTCCATACTATTAAAATATTTTTAAAAAGTTAGCCCATATGGTGAATATTATTACGTAATTTTATTGATCATGAAAGAGCAACTTGGGCCACGTGCTTGGTTTACATTCACATTGTAGGAGCTGACATTTTTCATTACAGCATTGTCTATATATCTTGTTAAAGTGTAACGCATCTGCTATGAGCTCAGCAGGCATCAGTAAAGAACAGCTCTGGATAGAGATCAGTGCTTCTCCACAGAGGTAAACCTTTCATGTGTATGCGAAGTTGCACATGAGATTAAACAACGAAGTTAAAAAACTTTCTTCAATCTTGACAGAAATATTCCATCAACATGTAATTATCATAATAACCCTCAGAGACAATCATTCCTGGGCATCAACCTGCCATAAAGCTGCCTCGGTAATTACTGAAACACAAACTGGTAAGAGCACATAAGGATTATTACAGTTTCTTGGGAAATTGCAGTACCTTATTCCAGTTAGTATGACAGCTCTAAAATGACACGAGTATATAATGAAAAACATCCTTACTCACGAGACTGCTGACGTTAAGGCATTCCTCTACCTTACTTCCAAAAAACACTTGATGTGTGTGCTGTTCTTTCAAATTTAGTTCATACACTGTATTATTAATTCTTCTTTTACTATGTTGTTTCTATGTATTGTTCTCTGCTGCCATCTGCTGGCCGGAATTCGTATGCCTTGTTCTTTGTCATTAAAGTTTTTCTCTGCTGGGCGTGGTTTTAGCAGCCTTGGTCCTTGTCACTTCCTGTAGCCATTTTTCAGTGCTGCATTCCTTTGTGACTGGAGACACACACCTTGGCTTGTGAAGGCATCCGTTTTTGACCAGCAGTTAGCCTCAAGAAAGACATCCACATGACAGCATCTACTCTGCTACTGCATTCCTGTATTGCATCACCATATGTCGCTGCTTTGGATCAAATAAACCCACGTTCAGTGGCGTACCTCCAATAGAGGCAGACCACGCAGCTGCTATGGGGCCCCTGGGGGAAGGGGGCCCGCAGTGGAGGATAGGCCCCGCCCACTAATTACACTTGTATGGCTACCTGAGAAAGTAAGAGGTGGAGAAGGACCTTTGGTGATGTCATCAACCATGTGACCAGTGCAGGAAGCCAATGAATAGCAGAGCAGCAGAAGTCTAAAGGACCTTTGGTGATGTCATCAACCATGTGACCAGTGCAGGAAGCCAATGAATAGCAGAGCAGCAGAAGTCTAAAGGACCTTTGGTGATGTCATCAACCATGTGACCAGTGCAGGAAGCCAATGAATAGCAGAGCAGCAGAAGTCTAAAGCACCTTTGGTGATGTCATCATCATGTGACCAGTGCAGAGGACTGGTAAAAGACCTGTGGCATATCACTGTGAGGGGGCGGAGCTTCTGTGTGGCGCCTGAAGGAGAGGTTAGTGGTGTTCTGGGATAACATAACATCCTAGAAAAGCTGGGAGTTGTAGTTCTGTCGTATTATATGTTTCTCAATGTAATTTAAACGTATGCCCTAGTACAGGCTGGTAATGCTGGGAGTTGTAGTTCTCTCCTCTTATATCCCCTCTTTGGAATGTATACTGATGACCCATAATAAGTCTGGCCATACTGGTGGTTATAGTTATTTCTTTTTAACCGCCTCACGTCCGCCCATAGGATATAAACGTCCTATCGGTGGACGTCTATTTCTGACAGCACGTTTTAAAACGTCCTGTCAGAAATAGCAGCTGCACGCTAATCGTGCAGCTGCTGATCGGGTTGCCCGCTGTCAGTGACAGCAGGGCAACCCTAAGACAAGGCAGGGACAGTGCCCAGGTGTCCCTGCCTTCACGATCGCTGCAGACACAGCGCTCACCGAGCGCTGTGTCTGCAGAGCAGGAAGCGCTGTGTGCTTCCTGTTCCGGCCCGGCGGTCATGTGACCGCCGTGACCGGAGAGTGCAGGAGCTGTGTGAGGTCTCTCAGAGACCTCGATCAGCCCTGCTGTGAGGCTGTACAGCGCAGGATTGCTGCTGCACAGCCTCTATAGGGGTGCATTTGTCCTGTAACTGTGGCTACTATGTCAGCCCCAGTTACAGGAGAAATCAACTGTGAAAAAAAAAAGAAAAAGTGAAGCAAATGTCCCCCAGAGGTCTTGTATGACCTTATGGGGGACGAAAAGTGTAAAAAAAAATAAAAAAAATAAAGGGTTGAAAAAATAAAATAAAATAAAGTTTCACATGTAAAAAAAAAAAAAGTTCCCAAGTTAGGAATAAAAAAAAAAAAATTAAAATAGAGAAAATAAAGTAAAATAGACATATTTAGTATTGCCGCGTCCGTAAAAACCAGCTCTATAAAAATATCACATGACCTAACCCCTCAGATGAACACCGTAAAAAATAAATAAAAAAAACTGTGTCAAAACAAGCAATTTTTGTCACCTTGCATCACAAAAGGTGCAACACCAAGTGATCAAAAACGCGTATGTCCCACAAAATGGTACCAATAAAACCGTCACCTCATCCCGCAAAAAATGAGCCCCTACATAAGAAAATCTCTCAAAAAATAAAAAAACTATAGCTCTTAGAACACGGAGACACTAAAACATAATTTTTTTGGTTTCAAAAATGCTATTATTGTGTTAAAGTGAAACAAATAAAAAAAAGTATACATATTAGGTATTGCCGCGTCCATAAAAACCAGCTCTATAAAAATATCACATGACCTAACCCCTCGGGTGAACACCGTAAAAAAAAAAAAAAAAAAACTGTGTCAAAACAAGCAATTTTTGTCACCTTGCATCACAAAAGGTGCAACACCAAGTGATCAAAAACGCGTATGTCCCACAAAATGGTACCAATAAAACCGTCACCTCATCCCGCAAAAAATGAGCCCCTACATAAGAAAATCTCTCAAAAAATAAAAAAACTATAGCTCTCAGAACATGGACACATTAAAACATAATTTTTTGGTTTTAAAAATGCTATTATTGTGTAAAACTTTAATAAATGAGAAAAAGTATACATATTAGGTATCGCCACGTCCGTAACAATCTGCTCTATAAAAATGTCACTTGACTGAACCCCTAAGGTGAACGCTGTAAAAATAAATAAATAGAAACTGTGCTAAAACAACCAATTTTTTGGTCACCTTGCCCCATAAAGTGTTATATTGAATGATCAAAAAATCATATGTACCCAAAAATAGTACTAATAAAACTGGCACCTTATCCCCTAGTTTCCAAAATGGGGTCACTTCTTGGGAGTTTCTACTGTAAGGGTGCATCAGGGGGCTTCAAATGGGACATGGCATCTAAAAACCATGTGGAGTTCCTTTCCTTCTGCGCCCTGCCGTGTGCCCATACAGCAGTTTACGACCACATGTGGGGTGTTTCTGTAAACCGCAGAATCTGGGTAATAAATATTGAGTTTTGTTTGGCTGTTAACCATCGATGTGTTAGAGAAAAAAATTGATTAAAAAGGAAAATCTGCCAAAAAAGTGAAATTTAAAAATTTGATCTCCATTTTCCTTTAATTCTTGTGGAACGCCTAAAGGGTTAACAAAGTTTGTAAAATCGGTTTTGAATACCTTGAGGGGTGTAGTTTCTACAATGGGGTCATTTATGGGGGTATCCACTATGTAGGCCCCACAAAGTGACTTCAGACCTGAACTGGTCCTTATAAAGTGGGTTTTGGCAATTTTCTTAAAAATTTGAAGAATTGCTTCTAAACTTCTAAGCCTTCTAACGTCCTAAAAAAATAAAATGACATTTCCAAAATGATGCCAACATAAAGTAGACATATGGGGAATGTTAAATAATAAATATTTTATGAGGTATCACTTTCTGTTTTAAAAGCAGAGAAATTGAAATTTAGAAAATTGCGATTTTTTTAAATTTTTGGGTAAATTTGGGATTTTTTCATAAATAAAGGTGAAATATTTTGACTCAAATTTATGACTATCATGAAGTACAATGTGTCACGAGAAAACAATCTCTGAATGACTTGGATAAATAAAGGCGTTCCAAAGTTATTACCACATAAAGTGAGATATGTCCGTTTTGCAAAATTTGGCCTGGTCAGGAAGGGGGCAAAGGGCCCAGATGGGAAGTGGTTAAAGCTCTTACCTGGTACAACTAGATGATGTCCTATAATCTGGACATGCTGAGAGTTGTAGTTCTCTTTTCTTAGGCTGGATTCTCATCACCGTTTAGTTTTCCGTTTTGCATGCAGGACTTTTTTCTGTCTAAAATAACGGATCTCCGACAGAAATGGCATAAACGGATGCGGAATGTGCAGAACTGACGCTTGAAATACAGGATCATTTTTTTTTCTTTATTTTTCTGTTTATCTGACGGATCAGAAGAACTGAAAACTAAACGGTGATATGAACCCGGCTTTATACTCTGTGTGATATCTACTTGTATCTGATCATAACAGCCTGGACATGCTGGGAGTTGTAGTTCTCTCCACTTTCACCTCTCCCTGTGTTGCTCCCTAATTTCCAATAATAATCTGGTGATGATGAGACTTGTAGTTCCCTTGTCACTATCATAATGTTCTGCAGCAGCTGAGGTGTGTATTACTTGTTCACTTCTGTGCTGGTGACGGTCGCTGTTCTGCCGTCATAGGAGCACAACAACGAAAATCACTGCAGTTCCGGATCTGGCACTTCATGGACGACAACACCTGACGGATCCCGCTGACTATGATGAGATCTGTCAGGTTTCCATCTTCCAGGCTAAAAAAATTGTGTCCAGCATTTATGACCTGATCCACGAATGAGGCCCCAACACAGATGTGAACGAAGCTTTATATGTTCTGCAGCAGCTGAGGTATGCATTAGGAGGTTCTGACAGTTCATAAGGCAAGGGGGGCTATGGTGGCACTGGTATACTATTATGCCAGCACCACCATAGCACCCCCAATGAGATGTGCCTGTGTGCTGCTTATAGTGGACAGTGCCCTCAGACAATGAATGGGGACAATCAAAAGCGGGTTTTTTCCCGGTATTGAGACCCTATGACGGATCTCAATACCGGAAAATAGAAACGCAAGTGTGAAAGTAGCTCCTAATGTCTACACAGCTGCAACTGCTGGGGGTATGGCAGGGGAGAAGCCAGGGCAGGTGGTGGGATGGGCCAGTGGACGGAGTTAGTGGGGCCCCATTAAGATTCTTGCTATGGGGCCCAATGATTTCTATGTACGCCCCTGCCCACGTTTGATTGCATCCTCATGTCTACGTCTGGATCCATCTAACCTGAGCATCTGCCGGTCCGGTCTGCTCCACTGCTTGGATACGAAAGTAGGACAGTCACAAAGTCATTATCAGTTATACCTTCATTTGCCTTCATGTGGGGACAGAACAATGTGTCAGCCACATATCACAGGTAGTGTTGACCGAATCGAAGTCAAACAGATTGACTTTGATCCGAATCTCAGGAAAAATTAAATTTACCACCAGGCAGAATTACCTCGCGTTTCATGGTAACGAATTTATTTTTCCTGAAATAGGGGTAAAAAAAAAAACATACTCACCTCATCCATTTGCTTGTGGAGAGATCATCGCGGCCATCTTGATTGAAGAAATTGTGCGAAATCTCAAGATTTTACGTGGTTTCTTCAATCAAGATGGCCAAGACGGCCTCTCCGCGAGCAAATGGATAAGGTAAGTATGTATTTTTTTTACTCTGATTAACCCCTAACAGACCTCAATTAATGTCAGATGCTGCGATCAGTGAAGAACGCGGCATCTGAGTGGTTCAATGCCGGGGGTCGCCACGATCGCCATTCCCCGTCATTGCACCCACTACATACAATGGAATTCAATTCGTGACAAAGTACTTCATAACAAATCAAATTTCTTTGGGAAATTCAACAAAGCAGCCGAATGGAATTTTTGATAACTTCGCTCATCTCTAATCACAGCTTATGGTCAGAGATGATCTGAGCGCAGAAACCCCGACTGATCACTGGAATAAGGAGAAAGAAGTGCTCACACAGAACATTGTCTCTCCTTGCTGCTGAGAACGGTCTCAATAAAAAGTCTATGAGCCCATCTAGAATCCATCTCCTGCAACAAAGAGAGAGCGTACTAGGTGAGCACTTCTATCTCCTTGTCGGTAGATTTCTCAGCACTCAATCCCCACCGATAAAACTTTTGATATGTTGTTATACCAAGCATTTTTTCTAAGTACAGGTACACTCTAAAGGAAGGAAAATGAGTGAATTTAAAGGGGTTCTACGCTATTTTCTGAATTGAAATATATGCTAATTACATCGGTGGAAGGCTGAGCTTTTCTAAAAACAGCATTTGGGACAGATTGGGGTCATGTCAGTTTCTAGTTGGTAGTTCTGGAACTACTATTGATTGGAATGGAGGGTTACATAAAGAGAAACCTAGACAAAGACTACTTTGAGAAGACTACCTCTTTATCTAGACCAGAATTCAGTTCCATCATCTACTGTGCATATCAACCATCTTCATTGAGAGGACCACTTTGATAGACCACTTTTCATTGCAATTTTTGGTGGTCTACTCAAAGGTTTTACTGTACCATGTATCCATTTCATAAATGCAACCAATTGGTTTTCATGCTCAACGGTTACAGAAGCTAACAAGTTAGCTGAAAGGGTTAGGGCTCTTTTATTATGTGACAGATTGGTGGATACTCATGTGTCCCAGAACCTAACACTGGAGAGGTTTTATCATAGATTCAAACAGTAACAGCGTTTAATGTACTGACTTATATAAGGGCTCTTTCACACTTGCATTGTCCGGATCCGGCGTGTACTCCATTTGCCGGAATTACACGCCGGATCCGGAAAAACGCAAGTGAACTGAAAGCATTTGAAGACGGATCCGTCTTCAAAATGCGTTCAGTGTTGCTATGGCAGCCAGGACGCTATTAAAGTCCTGGTTGCCATAGTAGTAGTGGGGAGCGGGGGAGCAGTATACTTACAGTCCGTGCGGCTCCCGGGGCGCTCCAGAATGACGTCAGAGCGCCCCATGCGCATGGATGACGTGTCCATGCAATCACGTCATCCATGAGCGTGGGGCGCCCTGACGTCACTCTGGAGCGCCCGGGGAGCCACACGGACGGTAAGTATACTGCTCCCCCGCTCCCCACTACACTTTACCATGGCAAACAGGACTTTAGCGTCTTGGCAGCCATGGTAACCATTCAGAAAAAGCTAAACGTTGGATCCGGCAATGCGCCGAAACGACGTTTAGCTTAAGGCCGGATCCGGATTAATGCCTTTCAATGGGCATTAATTCCGGATCCGGCCTTGCGGCAAGTGTTCCGGATTTTTGGTCGGAGCAAAAAGCGCAGCATGCTGCGGTATTTTCTCCGGCCAAAAAACGTTCCGTTCCGGAACTGAAGGCATCCTGATGCATCCTGAACGGATTTCTCTCCATTCAGAATGCATGGGGATAATCCTGATCAGGATTCTTCCGGCATAGAGCCCCGACGATGAAACTCTATGCCGGAAGAAAAAAACGCAAGTGTGAAAGGGCCCTTAAGTGGTTTTGTGACACTAAAGATTAATAGTATATTTCTAGGATGTGCCATCAATGTGGGGCAAGCAGCTTAGATCCCCACCAGTCATTGAGATGCATCAATAAACACAGCCTGTGGATAAGGATAAGAGTGTGTGGCCACTTTACTCTTGTAAATGGGGCAGCTCCCAGAAATCCTACATTTCCTAGGCCTATGACACAAATGTTTAGTCCCATAAACAACAGATGTTATCCAACAGAAGTACATAGTGAGGATGGAAGTGGAATGGCCATAGACCCCACAGAGAGGTTTGCTGATGCCCAGAGGGTTGCCTGAGCCCTCCTCATGGCCACCAGCTGGGTACATAATGATCTAATGCTCTCAGTATTAACCAATGCTAGGAGCATCAGGTACTTAGGCACCTGGCCAGTTGCCCCAGATGCCCTCCTCAGGACAGTAATACAGTTGAATACTGTGGCAAGGGTGGCAGTATTTTGCACTGCACTGTGATATCTGGCTCTGCTGGAACGGTATTTTGTGCTGCACTATGGTATTGCTACCCCCGCCTACATCTGTTCACCCTGCCTACTTGTGTTGCCCTTCCTTCTGTCAATTTAGACCAGCCTACAACATGGGGCAACTTTTAGGCTTTTTTCCAGGGCCACATTATGTTACCAGTTCACCCCTGATAGTCATAGTGGGAATCCCCCCAGATATCTTTCTAACTACTAGGAAAAAAAACTTACTTTGCAAGCCATTCGGCCACCACGGTCTGGAAGTGTTGAAGGAACATATCAGCCCTCGCGAACCATGAAGCTTTCCACCATTTTATGTAATTTATATTTTAATCCTAATTTTCTATTGGGATTTTATGCAGGAGAGAATGATAATAGACTCATACTGGAAAACTTTATACTTCTCCTCTATATGGAGTCCATTTCATTACTCCTAAAAAGAAATGCACCCATTGAATCTGGCTTAATAAAGGTTGTCACCATTGTGAGGTCTTCATTGGTTCCAGTTGGAAGTGCACAGATGTAGGTTAGATGTCCATTACATTCTATGGCCACAAAACTCAGGATATCATAAACAGTATATTTCTTTATGTACAATTGATCTTAACTTGGTGAGTACAGTCTTATATTCCCACAGGATCATTATTTTACACTCGTGGATCAATGACATATTTCAGCAACCACCAGAATTTTAGTGTGGTCAAGTAGCATTTTGACCACTTGCAAATCCTTGAGCATAGGATCCTTGAGCAAGCTGCAAGTAATTCTGTATAATATATTTAGACATATCAAATACTGATTATTTTGGTTGTGATTACACCATTATCAAGCATGGTGTTGATTCTACTGATATTTGCACTTACGTGGGCAGTATTACTTACTGTCTACTTCTTCAACTATAGGGATATTTTGTCCATTTGTTTTAGAAAATACAATCCACACAGTTCCTGCACAAATGAAGAACATATCCATAGGGCCCACTGATCCAGGGTATGCCAAAGGAGTGTCCTTCTGGAGTTAGCATAGTGTTTCTGTGATGAATAGTAGACCTTTTGTTTTTACAATGGAGTCCTATGAGCAACATATGTGATTTGTTAACAGAGCCTACAATTACAGATGGATTTTGGTGCATCTGGTGGGATTGGTCAATAGCAATGCCCAGCTTTAAGCCAAATAACAGAAATAGGCCCGCTATTACACAAATGCTGACTGTCCTTTTGGACATGTATCCTTCCGCTTGTCCTATATTATTGTATCCTACAGTATAGTAAACAGGCTTTGTACCTTATGAGGCAATGCCAAAGACAGAAAACATCCATTGGGCTCTGTTGGCAATGGTACAAGAGATCCTTACTGTTGCACGACCATGAATGAGGCCTGAAGCAGATAATTATATCCGTTACCATCAGGTTTTTACGAAAGGTTTTTGGATTTGATTGTATTTACTGGACAAAAATAAATGGTGCAAGCTCTGGACACACTACTGTGCTTTTTGGATCCTGTAAAAAATGTCTACCTGATCTGATACAACCTGGTGCTCTTAGGAGTATAGCAGAGATAGCAGTTGCACCTCAGGCATGGTCACTCTGCGGCATGACACACCAGTATTACAAATGGCACATGGTAGATGTTGCATTGGGGCCAAAGAGCTTCAGATTATGTCTCTGCACCCCACAGAAATGCATAGGCTTTGTCAAAGGACCCCCTTGTTTACAATTTTAAACACAGAGATGCAAAAACAGGGAAAACACATCTTGCATCAATCCAGCCATGACTCCCTCAACCTTTGCCCGGAATAAGTTAGTTCAGGGTGGGTAAGATGGGTTGGGTCTTGTTTCGGAGACAAAGAGCACTGCCCAGGGTGACTATTAGGTTTGTTAAAACACCCAGTTTGAATATAGGTTGCAAAATCAATCATCTGACAAAATACTGTATGAAAAGTAATGTTGAGGAAGCTTATCATTAAGTTCCTATAATAAGCAGTTATGCAACAAGTCCTCTTCCAGTCATTTTACCCAGTGATCAATAAACAAGGAAATTTTCTTGGTGAAACCTAATTATTTCCAGAGCCCCATTCATCCCCCACCACCACTCTCTCAATAAGCGTCAGCCATGCATTAATTGAAACCAATATTTATCATTGTCTAAACACTTTTCCATTACATTTTATAATTCCATGCACCGCACTCCTATATCTGAGTGAGGACCATAACTCTGTTCCTCCGGATAAACCCCAAACTACAGAGTAGACTTATATCTAGATCAGTAGCAGTAGAAAGACTCTGTAATGCCTACCATCCACTGCACATTTACTCAACTGTATGTGAATAGGGTTTTGTCTACTTATATTGCACTATGGCAGTTTTATGTGTGCTTTAGGGTATAAGCAAAACCGTGTTAAAGTTTCATCACCTTAACTTAAATCTTTCACGTGTTCACTATGGACCTCCAAAAAAAGAGTCATAATACAGCCATGGGTGTAATTCTCTATGCTGCTATAATGCTGGTATAATGTATGCGCTGTATATAGTAAATGTGTGTATGTTAGGAACAAAACTGGTGTCATATTGATCGCTACTGATCAAACGTATCACAGTCAGTAGGGAAGGGGTCAAAGACTTTGGAGCTAATTAGTATAAGGTTCTTAGTTATTCAGTGGTTCACTGCATAAAGGGATTAAATTGTGCTGCATACAATGCAGAGAGTTGCGGGTTAAGGCCCTGGCCTCTTAGAAATAGTTGCTGGGTGTAGGCTGGCCCCACGCCCTCAGGTCAGGAGCGCTCATGAGTGTGCAGCCAACATCCACTGTGAGAGGAGCTTCTGTGAAAAGCTGGTGTTAGTGAGAAAAGCAGTTGTCAGGGATACACCTGCCCTGCAAGCTGTACCAGGCAATATAGAAGCTGAAAACCAGGGCCAACCTCTGAGAGAAAGACCATTGAACTTTATTTAAGGTTGAAGGCCATTACAAAAGAGTCAATGCATGCACAAGAATGTTAGTGAAGGTAATGCTTGAATGTAGGCTGTGGACTGAAGTTTGCTTGGCTTAATTGGGAAGAGACTCAGAGAGGAATTTATTGTATGGCCTAGACCCCCATATACAGCCTTGGGGAAATTGTGCATGTAATCTGAAGAGACTGAGATTACTCTGCAAGTACCTGTGTGTATCATCTTTCTAAATTGCTTCAGTAAAGTGGACTTATTACCCTTAAATCCGGCCTCATCATTACCTGCTCAGTCGCATTGTCTCTCCTCCCCCCTGAGGAAGTCCTGCCTTGAGCCCCCAAAATCTACCAATACCAAATGCACCCACCATCCACCAGGCAGGCGCCCCAAGGAGAAGGGTGTGCTCCTCCCATCACTGCACGGCCCAGTGAGAGCCAGATTAAGGACGGCCATCGTGACTATTAGTGATGAGCGGCATAGGCAATATTAGTTTTTGTGATATATTTCGCCAATTTTTCGCATAATATTCGCAATAAATTCACGAATTCTAGAATTCGTGATCTCTAGTCATTATTTTTGCGATTGCACAAATCGGCACTAATGATGCACATATTTTTTTCACAATACATGCAACTTCACATTTTATCAGGTCTGAGTAGATATTACTGATTGGTGCATTAAAGGGAGTCTGTCACCTCCATGTGGCCATATACAGTGCTTACATGGCTCTGTAGCACAGCTATACAGGATTATAACGGTACCTTTGTTCTTTTCTTTAGACTTGCACCAGCAGGAAAAACGAAGTTTAATTCATATGCAAATGAGCACTCGCAAGTGCCCAGGGGCGACGTTCAGTGTGTAGGTGCCCAGGCTGCCCTGCCTTCTTTTCACTTTACTCCTCCCCAGCCTCTTCCTTTGCCCGCCCTCCAAGTCTCTTGCCTCATCGATAGGGCAAAGGCAGAGACTGGGGAGGAGTAAAGTGAAAAGAAGGCAGAGCAGCCTGGGCACCTACACACTGAACGTCGCCCCTGGGCACTTGCGAGTGCTCATTTGCATATGAATTAAACTTCGTTTTTCCTGCTTGTGCAAGTCTAAAGAAAAGAACAAAGGTACCGTTACAATCCTGTATAGGTGTGCTACAGAGCCATATGGAAGTGACAGACTCCCTTTAAGTATTGTTGTGACATCACAGCACTGTGTCTGTAGCATGTATGTATGGACAGCAGAGAAACACTAATTCCTATCACACTACCTAACACCCTGCACTGGAACCTATTAGCTAAACTATATCACTATCTAACCTACACTGACTATCTCCCACTAACTATCTGTATTATATATATGAGCTAACTAACTATCTAATGTAATTGGATAAGGAATAGGATCCAGATGAAAGCGCAGAGAACAGCAATGTCACTGCTCTCTCTCAGAACTGCAAAAAAACTGCAGAAAATGGCTGCTGGGGAGGTTCTTATATAGTAAAGGGATAGTCAACTTTCCTATTGGTTGCTAGGGATGTTGCTAAGCTCAGACAAAGACATTGCAGCCTTCTCATTGGCCCACAAGCAAGAAGGGAGGTTACTGATGAAAAAAAATCTAGAATATTAGCGATTACGAATATATAGCACTATATTCTACATCTTTGCGAATTCTCAAAGTGCCGAAATTCGCGATAAAAATTTGATTAGAAAAAATCAATAGTGATGGTCGAACATCAGCCGGGACAATTTGCGATCAAATGTTCGCGAACCACGCATTCGCATCGCCCCCATTGACTTTAATAGCAGGCGAACCTGAAAGACCTTCTGGTCATATTTGCAGCCACCAAATACAAACTATGAGTGCACAAATAATCCCACAACATGGACAGTGACATACCAGAGGGGGATCATTGGCAAAAATTCCCCCCAAAAATATGCAATTTTTATGCGTCTTAAAGGGAAACTCTCAAAAATGTGCCCTGCTGGAGCTTAGAATTTTTTTATTTCCTATCGGTTTGTTGTATACAAATGTGCAGCACTCCACATTTTTGTATCCTGAGTCCATTAAAAAAATGAATACGTTAACTTAAAAAATGTTTCTACCATGGAACTGTATGGTGAACGGATGTCACTGTGCAGCATCAGTCTGAGGCATCTGTTAACACATACATTTTTGGTATGCATTAAATGGATGGCAAAAATAGGATGTGAACCCAGCCCTAGTGTCAGAATAAGCACCAGTATACAGCGGAGCAGCGTGGCGGAGAGGGGAGGCCGCCATGTACTGACAGAGCACTACCTGGTCCTGGTGGTCAGGGATGAGGATGTAAAATGTAACTGTCGGCCAGTACAGGCCCCAAAAATTAGCCAATAGGTATTCACCTGACAGCACAGAACCTTGGATTCTGTGGCTGGAGGTGCATTAGGCGGTCACAGGATAAATATGTAACTGTCGGCCAGTACAGACCCCAAAAATTAGGCATTCGTCTGACATAAAAGGCCTTTTATGCTGCTGTATAAACATAAGGCAAGGACCATTTTCTGTTCTGGGTGGTGGCGGATATGTGTGGGCTGGCATAAGGAAATTCAATTACACGTGGTCATCACAGGTGTTGAATTCCTCCGAGATCCATGCCTCATTCATTTTTTTAAATGTGAGGTAGTCCACACTGTCGTGAGCTAGGTGAGTGTGCTTATAGGTCACGATCCCCCCTGCTGCGCTGAACGTCCTTTTGGACAGGACACTCAACAAGGGGCAAGCCAAGAGTTCCATGGCAAATTGTGCCATCTTTGGCCACAGGTCAAGCCTGCACACCCAGTAGTCAAAGGGTTACTCGCTTCTCAGAGCGTCCACATCGGCCGTTTACCCGATATAATCGGACACCTGTCGGTCTAGGCGTTTCCTGAGGCTGGATCCGGAGGGCGGCTGTCGATGGGTTGGCTGCAAGAATGATTTCATATGCGAAGTGACCAACACATTTTCAGACCACCCTCTTTTTGCAGGCGCGGTAGGATTGGTATCCGCACCTGTTTCGCTGTGGGTGGAAATTCCTCTGCCAGTGGCCACAACAGCAGAATGCAGCATCTCTCGCAGCAAGGCCTGGAAATGCTGAATTCTGACAGCCCCCTGTGATGCTGGTAACATGTCTGCCATTTTGTGTTTTTACCGGGGGTCTAAGTAAGTTTTTCCCCCTAGTAATGGCCCTTGACCTTTATGCTTTTTATACGGGGTTCCTCTTCAAACACTGGAGCATGAAGGCCCCCATTTGCACTAAATTGGAAGCGGTGGAGTGCCCTAACTCATCGCCCAGGAGAATGTCATCCTTGTTCTCCTCCCCCCAGCCACGGAGAACACCAGGGATCCCAGAAAAGTTTAAAGCCTGCTCTTGTTGTTCCTCCACCTCCCTCCCCCCAGCCACCATCCTCCTCTGACTCCTCTTCAGACTCCTGCTGACTTGTCTCAGATGGAGTAGCCCTCACTGGGAATTCATTCAGCATTGCAAATTCCTCATCTTCCAGCTCCTGCTCCTCGACAGCTTGATCAATGACACAACAAAATGCACACTCCAGAAAGAAGGCATAAAGTATGATGTCACTGATGGCGCCCTGGCTGCGACTGACCAGTTTGGTGATCTCATCAAATGGCTGCAGAAGTCTGCATGTGTCGCGCATGAGCGCGGTGAAAAAAAAACAAGCTCCCAGAACCTGTCCTACCGCAGATATCGTACAGGTAGTCGTTAACGGCACGTTTCTACTGGAGCAGCTTATCAAGCATATACAGTCGTGGCCAAAAGTTTTGAGAATTACATAAATATTGGAAATTGGAAAAGTTGCTGCTTAAGTTTTTATAATAGCAATTTGCATATACTCCAGAATGTTATGAAGAGTGATCAGATGAATTGCATAGTCCTTCTTTGCCATGAAAATTAACTTAATCCCAAAAAAAACTTTACACTGCATTTCATTGCTGTCATTAAAGGACCTGCTGAGATCATTTCAGTAATCGTCTTGTTAACTCAGGTGAGAATGTTGATGAGCACAAGGCTGGAGATCATTATGTCAGGCTGATTGGGTTAAAATGGCAGACTTGACATGTTAAAAGGAGGGTGATGCGTGAAATCATTGTTCTTCCATTGTTAACCATGGTGACCTGCAAAAAAACGCATGCAGCCATCATTGCGTTGCATAAAAATGGCTTCACAGGCAAGGATATTGTGGCTACTAAGATTGCACCTCAATCAACAATTTATAGGATCATCAAGAACTTCAAGGAAAGAGGTTCAATTCTTGTTAAGAAGGCCAAGAAAGTCCAGCAAGCGCCAGGATCGTCTCCTAAAGAGGATTCAGCTGCTGGATCGGAGTGCCACCAGTGCAGAGCTTGCTCAGGAATGGCAGCAGGCAGGTGTGAGCGCATCTGCACGCACAGTAAGGCGAAGACTTTTGGAAGATGGCCTGGTGTCAAGAAGGGCAGCAAAGAAGCCACTTCTCTCCAAAAAAAACATCAGGGACAGATTGATCTTCTGCAGAAAGTATGGTGAATGGACTGCTGAGGACTGGGGCAAAGTCATATTCTCCGATGAAGCCTCTTTCCGATTGTTTGGGGCATCTGGAAAAAGGCTTGTCCGGAGAAGAAAAGGTGAGCGCTACCATCAGTCCTGTGTCATGACAACAGTAAAGCATCCTGAGACCATTCATGTGTGGGGTTGCTTCTCATCCCAGCTCACTCACAATTTTGCCCATAAACACAGCCATGAATAAAAAATGGTACCAAAACACCCTCCAACAGCAACTTCTTCCAATAATCCAACAACAGTTTGGTGAAGAACAATGCACTCGGGGACCAAAACGTTGACATTTTGGGTCCATGGCCTGGAAACTCCCCAGATCTTAATCCCATTGAGAACTTGTGGTCAATCCTCAAGAGGCGGGTGGACAAACAAAAACCCACTAATTCTGAAAAACTCCAAGAAGTGATTATGAAAGAATGGGTTGCTATCAGTCAGGAATTGGCCCAGAAGTTGATTGAGAGCATGCCCAGTCAATTTGCAGAGGTCCTGAAAAAGAAGGGCCAACACTGCAAATACTGACTCTTTGCATAAATGTCATGTAATTGTCGATAAAAGCCTTTGAAACGTATGAAGTGCGTGCAATTATATTTCACTACATCACAGAAACAACTGAAACAAAGATCTAAAAGCAGTTTAGCAGCAAACTTTGTGAAAACTAATATTTGTGTCATTCTCAAAACTTTTGGCCATGACTGTACAAGGTGGAGTTCCAGCGCGTCGGGCAGTTACAAATCAGACGTCTGACGAGCAAGTGGTGTCGCCGCTCTAACGTCAGCAAGGCGAGACATGGCCATGTAAGATCTTCTAAAATGGACAGAGAGTTTCATGGCCTGCCGCAAGACGTCCTGGACCCTGGGGTATTTGGCAACAAATCTCTTCACGATTAAGTTCAGGATGTGTGCCATGCACGGCACGTGTGTCATTTTGCCCTGTTTCATCGCTCTCAGCAGATTGACATCGTTTTCGCACACCACTTTACCAACTGTCAAATTGAGCGGGGTTAGCCACTGATCGGCCTGTGACCGCAGAGCTGAAAGGAGTGCAGGACTGGTGGGGCTCTTGGCTTCCAGGCACAACAGCCGCAGCACAGCATGGCAACGTCTCACCTGGCACTTCGAATATGTTCTGGGAAGCTTGGGGGTGCAGCGGAAGAGGCAGTAGCAGAGGAAAAGGAGGAGTCAGCCAAGGAGAAGACTGAGGATGGAGTAGGAGTAGGAGAAGAAGAGGCAGGCCTGCATGCAATCCGTTGCAGTAACACCAAATCCACATGGGTGCCACGGGTTACATGTTTGTCAGAAAGTTCACCCAGTGGGCAGTAAAAATTATGTACCTTCCCTGTCCGTGTTTGCTAGACCACGTGTCTGTGGTCAGATGTATCTTGGCACCTACACTGTGTGCCAGAGATATATTAACTTGCCGCTGAACGTGGCCATATAGTTCAGGGATGCCCTTCTGGGAGAAATATTTCTTTCTGGGGACCTTCCATTGCGGTGTGCCAATGGCCAAAAATTTTCTAAAGGCCTCCGAGTCCACCAATTTATATAGCAGTAGTTGGCGGGCTAGCAGTTCTGACAAGCCAGCCGTTGGGCAAGAGGATTATCCGGCGTCATCATTTTTTTACACTTGAACATTTGGTCCACTGAAGCCTACCTTGTACCAGAAGAACGCGACGACGGCAGGGTGGAAGGTGGAGTGGAGGACAAATGGGAAGAGAGAGGCGAAGGAGAAGAGGCAGGACATGGAGTGTCGGGAGTGTGGCTTTGTGGGCTCTGATGGTGTTGCTCCCACTGGGCTCGGTGATGGGAGGTCAGATGCCTTCTTAAAGTAGTCATCCCTAGGTGAGTGTTGGGCTTACCGCGACTTATACGTTGACAGTACAGGCTGCAGATGGCAACACTATTATCAGCAGCTGACACGTTCAAAAAAGCCCACACTGCGAAGCCATGTGCCGGCGTCCTGGGATCGCAAGATGTGACCGTGCATGGTGGATGGCTCACTCCAGATACATTTGCAGTCTGCTTTTTGCCTCCTGTGCACTGTGAGCTCTGCCTGCTTCTCCTCCCTATCTGCTGCTCCGTCTCTCCCTCTGAACTCCCCTCCTCTTCCTCTCTTGTGGGCACCCACATGACGTCCATCGACAAGTCATCATCGTCACCTTCAGCACCACTGACATTAGAGATCTTGGAGTAGGCAGTAACAGCGGGGACCACCCTCCTTGGCCTGATCTGGGTACTGTCATCAGACCGCTGGGTGGCGGTCGTTGCTACCTCCTCTTCCTCATCCGATGCCAAGAATGACTGCGCATCTGTAAGGTCTGGGAAAAGTATATAGCAATAGCACCCCTCAATCAGTATTTTGTGGAAGAAGGTATATGGCACCCCTCAATTAGTATTTGGCGGAAACAGGTATATTGCACCCCTCAATCAGTATTTTGTGGAAGCAGGTGTATCGCAACCCTCAATCAGTATTTGGTGGAAGTAGGTATATAGCAATAGCACCCCTCAATCAGTATTTAGTGGAGGAAGGTATATGGCACCCCTCAGTCAGTATTTGGCGTAAACAGGTATATAGCACCCCTCAATCAGTATTTGGCGGAAACAGGTATATGGCACCCCTCAATTAGTATTTTGTGGAAGCAGGTGTATTGCAGCGCTCAATCAGTATTTAGTGGAAGAAGGTACAGTTATGTTCAAAATTATTCAACCCCCAATGCTGTAAAGGGTTTTAGGGAATTTAGTGTACATTTGTAATTGTGTTCAGAATGAAATCTTACAAGGACTTTTTAAAGAACCAAATGCAGCTAAAATGACATCAATTGTTTTTGTAATACAGTATTAAATGTTTTTTTTGTGATTTCTTCATTGACACAATTATTCAACCCCTTAAAGACTACCACTCTTAAGAACAGAGGTTCATTCAAGTGTTTTCGATCTGGTATTGAAAACACCTGTGGATGTCAAGGAGCAGCAATCAAGCATAATAAGCACCAATTGGGCAGATTTAAAAGGACTGTGATACTCAGCTCCTTCTAGACATTTACTGGTGTGTTTACAAACATGGTGAAGTCAAGAGAATGGTCCAGGAAGACAAGAGAAGATGTGATTTCTCTTCACAGGAAGGGCAATGGCTATAAGAAGATTGCAAAGATGTTAAACATACCAAGAGACACCATAGGAAGCATCATTCGCAAATTCAAGGCAAAGGGCACTGTTGAAACGCTACCTGGTCGTGGCAGAAAGAAGATGCTGACTTCGACTGCTGTGCGCTACCTGAAGCGCAAAGTGGAGAAAAGTCCCTGTGTGACTGCTGAGGAACTGAAAAAAGATTTGTCAGATGTGGGTACTGAAGTTTCAGCTCAGACAATAAAGCGCACACTGCGTAATGAAGGCCTCCATGCCAGAACTCCCAGGCGCACCCCCTTGCTGTCTCCAAAGAATAAGAAGAGTCGACTGCAGTATGCCAAAAGTCATGTGGACAAACCACAAAAGTTTTGGAATAGTGTTCTGTGGACTGATGAAACAAAATTAGAACTGTTTGGGCCCATGGATCAACGCTATGTTTGGAGGAGGAAGAACAAGGCCTATGAAGAAAAGAACACCTTGCCTACTGTGAAGCATGGCGGGGGGTCAATCATGCTTTGGGGCTGTTTTGCTTCTACAGGTACAGGGAAGCTTCAGCATGTGCAAGGTACCATGAATTCTCTTCAGTACCAGGAGATATTGGATAAAAATGTGATGCAGTCCGTCACAAACCTGAGGCTTGGGAGACATTGGACCTTTCAACAGGACAATGATCCCAAGCATACCTCCAAGTCCACTAGAGCATGGTTGCAGATTAAAGGCTGGAACATTTTGAAGTGGCCATCGCAGTCACCAGACTTAAATCCGATTGAGAACCTCTGGTGGGACTTAAAGAAAGCAGTTGCAGCGCGCAAGCCTAAGAATGTGACTGAACTGGAGGCTTTTGTCCATGAAGAATGGGCGAAGATACCCGTAGATCGCTGCAAGACACTTGTGTCAAGCTATGCTTCACGTTTAAAAGCTGTTATAACTGGAAAAGGATGTTGTACTAAGTACTAAGATTGAATGTCACTTGGGGGTTGAATAAAACTGATAATGATGTGAGCACAGAAAAGACATTTGTGGTTATTTCATTATAAATGTTATGTTATATTTGTCTGACTTACAAGTGCCTCTTTGATTTAATTGTAAACAAGATGACTGAAATGATCAAAATCAATGTCAAACTGGCCAAAACACTCAATTTCAGTGGGGGTTGAATAATTTTGAACACAACTGTATATGGTACCCCTCAATTAGTATTTGGCGAAAACAGGTATATGGCACCCCTCAACCAGTATTTTGTGGAAGCAGCTGTATAGCATTCCTCAATCAGTATTTGGCGGAAACAGGTATATGGCACCCCTCAATCAGTATTTTGTGGAAGCAGGGTATTGTAGCCCTCAATCAGTATTTGGTGGAAGAAGGTATATAGCAATAGGACCCCTCAATCAGTATTTAGTGGAAGAAGGTATATGGCACCCCTCAATCAGTATTTTGCGGAAATAGGTATATAGCACCCCTCAATCAGGATTTTGTAGAAGAAGGTATATATTGCAGCTCTCAAGCAGTTTTTTTTAGGTCAACAGGTATATCACACCCGTTGCAATTAGTTACTCCAATAGTGTTTGTCCCTCTATCTAGCTGCGGTATTGCAGCAGAACCGCATACGACTGCTGCACAATACAAATACACTATAATATAATTTCTATGTTAGAAAATATATTATAAGTATATCACACCACTCTATATCACACCTATTGATAGCAGACCTACACCAGTTCTTAAAAGGACTTTTGTGGCCCTATTAGCTAGCGTTTGGTGTCCCTAAATGTCCCTGCTCCAAAATGCAACCTCTCCCTACACTGGCAAAACAAATAGGGCCAGATATATCATTACACTTACCTGTACATCTTACTCCACTTTTACATATGTCCAAATTCATTTTTGGCTAAGTCAGATTTATTAATGGTTCTTTAATACTGTGATAAATGTGGTTTTACGGTAGCAGTTTATCCTTCAGTAAGCGGCTTTACAATAGTTGCGCGTCTTTACGAAAAGTCGCATGTTCTTTAAAAAAGTCGCACAAGAAAAGCATGGTCCTCACTGAAGTGAAATTTTTTGAGACTTTTTAAATTGTCGCAATAGTAAATCTGTCTAGAGATTAATTTACATAAGAAAACACGCCCACTTTCAGAAAACTGCCGAGCATAGCGCAGAGCCAATAAAAGTCGTAATTTTTTGCGCAGTTATAGCGATTGCGCAAACATTGTGACTTTTTCACTCCATTATTTTGACTTGAGCTAATGATAAATCTGGCCCATAATGTAAAATGGCTGCCACATCGGGTTGTTATAGGGTAGGGGGGGGTCCATGTGCTAAAAAGTCTCAATTGGCTGTCCTGTCCCACCTGATGGATGTGTCATGGGTCAAAGTTCGGCGCTATGAAAAAAAAATGACGCGTGCAAATATCGCCATATGTATGCATGTTCGGCGAATCACGAACGAGCAAAGTTCGCCGCGAAACGACCGCCAGGTGAATCGCAAGGCCATCTCTAGCGATCAACACTTGTGACTATTACCACTCCTATCCTTCCCCCTTTCTACTCCTGTACTCACCCCTCTTCTCTCCTAGGCTCGCTGCAAACATAAATAGCAGTGCTCTGCAGACCTCATGGTAGTAGCAGGCAGGAAATAGAAGACTGAGCTGGTGCTGCTACTGGAGACAGATCCAGAACTTACTCCTGCAAGTGGCGGTGGTTTATACTAGAAATAGGAGTACAGTAGGGGCACAACATCTCAGGGATTAGCTTGTTAAAGATGTGCAGAGAATCAGACCGTTATGTACCCGGCTGGTGGCTGTGAGGAGGGTTTGGGTGGCCCCCCAAAGCACTGGCCCCCTGGGAAGTTTCACTGTAGAGTCTATGGCTAATCTGCCCCTGGAGTGTGAGCAGTGATTGTGATGTTAATGATACCACAACCTGGGAGCACCTGTAAGAGACTGTGCACATTGTGTGATACTGTACCCCGTGGGGAAAAAAAAGCTGTAGCGTTAAATGCAAATACAGCCATTTACATTGGGTGCAACTCTTGAAGGGCAATGTTATATTTGTCTGTTGCCACTTAAAGAGACAGTGTACCAACATTTTTTTTTTTTTTTTACTATAACCAAGTCCATGCCTTCATTGAGAGATTCCAACCCCTAAGGCCGCTTTCAGATAAGCGAGTGTCACACCCTGGACTCGCAGCGCAGCTCCCATCCTGAACTTTCAGCACTGCGCAACCTGATTCTGTCCATCATACTAGAGTGGGGAGCCATGCTTACCACACAGGGCCAAACATCCGTTCTGTAGCGTCTGACATCTGTAGTGTCCCACTATGTAAGGGTGGGCACTACTAAGGGACATGTTTCCCCCACCTCCTGTGGGAAATTGCTATTGTGTTTTGTATGGCATTGTAATGCATATCTTCATGTTATTTCCTGTGTACCAGGCCTGGTAGGGGTGTAGTTTCTCCTCCCAAGCTGTAGAGGGAGCTAGGGAACCCCCTAGTATATATAGTTAGGCCCAGACAGGAAAGAGTTAGTGCAGTCCAGTCCAGGAGGCTAAGTAGCTCAGTCTAGCCTGCCTGAAGTGCTAAGCAAGTGAAGCTCAGAAGTTAATCCAGGAGAAGAAGTTTCCTCCTGAAGTTATCCTGCATCAAGCAAAGTACAGAGCAGTGCTAATTGTATCCAGCCAAGTAGAAAGCTGAAGGGCAGAAGTTTATTTGCAGCAAGTGGATTTATACCAGAGGAAGGTTTCCCTACCCAAGGATAAAGCCAGCTATTAGGCATTTGGGCCTTGGAGAAAGTCAAACAGGATTCTGCAGAAAGTACAGCCTGATCTGTGAGTTTATTCCCTCTGAGTTATCTTGCCAGGATTATACCTGCCATTTATGTAAAGCCTGCCTGTTACCAAAGCTACTTCATATGGAACTGTTTGAAACTTGTATATAGTTGAACTGTTCAGTAAAGAGGAATTCTAGTTCACTACAATCTTGTGTACCTCCATTATTCCTCCTAACAAATCTGGCACTGGCGTCACGAACTATAAGGGATCTTGCCACAGGCACGCTAAACTTTCAACACCCAGGGCACCTCATCTATCACCTGGCCTGGTCCCTATATCCAAGGAGTGCCCTAGAGGATCTACGTGCCAGCCTCTCCATCACTGCTGTATGCCTGCCCAGGGTATACTACAAACTGTGAGTACAAAGAGAAACCCTCGGTGTGCTAACTGACCCCGTGACCTCGCATTCGCTCACCCTGCAGGACTGGCGTACTGCACATCTTTTGGGGAGCATATCAATTACCACACATACTGTAACTTGATGTTGAGACCAGTCAGAAACCCATATTAAAACTAAAAGACTCAAGAAAGACTAAAAGAAAGTAGATGAAGGAAACCTAAAGAACAACAGGCGTGTACAAATTTATTTAAAGGGAACCCGTCATCATCTTTATGCTGACCTCACTTTGGGCAGAATAAATTAGTAACAGAAATGCTGATTTAACCGCTACCCATCAGCCACAGTATTTACTGTGTCATAAAGGAGTTTTCCGGGAATAGAATATTAATGACCTATCCTCAGGCTAATTCATCAATATCTGATTGGGGAACACCCCGTCAATTAGTGTTTGCGGCCACTTCCTAGGCCAATGATGTCACGTTCATCAGTCACATGGCCAAGTGAATGGGCCTCGGCTGCAATACCAAGCACAACTGCTATACAATGTATGGCGCTGTGCTTGGTAAGATGTGAGGACCCTTTCACTTGGCCATGTGACCAATGAAGCTCACTCAGAGCTCACTGGGGAGCCTCTTCAAACAGCTCATCAGTGGTGATGTTGGGAGTTGGATCCCCACCAATCTGATATTGATGACCTATCCTGAGGATGTCACCACGCTTGACTATGTTCATCAGTGCCATAGACTTTGGAGGATAGCAGAGGCTCGATCACAGTTCTATTCAAACTCCTCCTACCTGAGATGTTGCAGCTGGAAAGGGAATCAAGGTCTCCTGGTTATTGGTGGTGTCTTTGTGGCTGGACCTCTACCAATCTAGTACTATTGCCTATCCACTGGATAGGCGATAGTTGCTGCAGACTGGAATTATTCTGAAACACTATATCTGATTAATGGTCTATGATTTTTTGCTAAATTAAGCCAAACAAGGAAACAAAACAGAGGAGGCTGGCAAGTCTTGACATGAGGTCTTAGCATCATCCAGCAGCAAAAACAAAGCTGATTGTAAGGGGTTCTGAGCTCGTTGTCTGTGGACCTGCCACAATCCAGTGGAAGGTTGTCAACGTCAACATTGAAGATGAGGCTGTCAAGTGTCAACATTAGTTTCTAAGCTGAATGGACAAAGGGACAATTCACTGGCAAATTTCTGGTATTGAGTAGGCGTTTCACCTTTTATCAAAATTATATCACTGTAGTACAGAACGCTATGGAAGATAAATAAAACTAATTCTTTATTATTACAAAAAAGGGGGGAAGGGAAACAAACTACAACCTATATATAAAATTCTAGGTGACCACTCACTCATAAAATGAGGCGGTTAAGGATAGCATATGAAAACCGCTGAAAGCGGCACCGCTCAATATGAATAGGGTCACTAGAAAGTCCACTACTGGTGCGTTACTGAAAAGTGGCATCAACAGGCCGTCTGGCCATGGTAAACTGATGCTCCTGACGAGCCACATATGGCGAAAAGTGTCGAGCGATGAGTGGGGGCAAACTTATGTTTTTCTAGTGTGACTTGCATCGCGCTCACACTGCAGCTGAGGTCTGCAGGTCCCCAGCCCTCTGCATTTTGTGAGCAGCCGCGATCAAGTTGTCTTCTTGCTCACCCAGCTTTAGTCTAGTGTCCCTTGATTCGTGCTCGTAGGTCCGGTACTCAGACATCTAGTTCACCACTGAACAGATGGTTCTATGTAGACCGGTTCCTATGGGCAGATGTTTATCAATGGATTAGCAATGGATTAGCAATTTAAAATTAGTCCAGGGCACATTTAGCTGGTTTTGTTGAGCAGAGCACCCGGTCCGTACCACGGTGCATACGTTGGAGGCATCAGTTTACCATGGCTGGACGGCCTGTTGATGCCACTTTTCAGTAACGCACCAGTAGTGGACTTTCTAGTGACCCTATTCATATTGAGCGGTACCGCTTTCAGCGGTTTTCATATGCTATCCTTAACCGCCTCATTTTATGAGTGAGTGGTCACCTAGAATTTTATATATAGGTTGTAGTTTGTTTCCCTTCCCCCCTTTTTTGTAATAATAAAGTATTAGTTTTATTTATCTTCCATAGCGTTCTGTACTACAGTGATATAATTATGAATGGACAAAGGGCTCATAACTCATCACTTGAGTGATGGGCTTCATGTACCCCAAACAGTGAAAACTTCAGAAGGCTCACAAGCTTCAAGAGTAAATCACATTTGCTTATCAATTAATCTCAATATTAGTGTAACAAGGATATGCATAGTCACAGTGTCCAGGAATCCGCTTAAAGTAGTGTTCCTCAACTCCAGTTCTCAGGGCCCACCTGACCTGACGGTCATGTTTTCAGGATATCTGTAGTATTAGGCAGGTGATATAATTAGAGTCAATGCATCAGGACTTAGGTATTCATTCTGTAGCATATTCTCAAATCAGGACCAGCAGGTGAACCCTGAGGTCTGGAATTGAGGAACATTGCCATAAAGCACAAGGCTGGTGTCACACATAGCTTTTTATGGCAACTTTTGATGCCGTTTTTTGAGCCAAAGCCAGTTGTGGATCCAGCAGAATGGAGAAGAGTAAGGCCGGTGTGACCCGTGCCTGTGAAGCGGCCCGCAAATAGCGGTCCGCAATGCTTGTTCGCCGGCCGTAGGTCAGCCGCATCGGATCGCGGACCCATTCACTTTAATGGGTCCGCGATCCGGCCGTTCCGCGAAAAGATAGGACTTGTTCTATCTTTTAGCGGAACGGAACAACGGGACGTAACCCCAGGAGGCACTTCGTAGTGCTTCCGAGGGGTCCCGTCCCGTGCGGCCGTTCCGCGATTCCGGATTAGCGGACCCATTGAAGTGAATGGGTCCGCATCCGTGATGCGGAATTCACACGGAACTGTGGCCGTGTATTGCGGGCCGCGATTTGCGGGTCGCAATACGGCCACGGGTCACGCACGTTCGTGTGAACTTAGCCTAAGTCCTTCCTTTATATTTCCCATTCATTTCTAATCCACTGGTGGATTTCCCTTAAAACTGCAACAAAAACTCTGGCTTCATAAAGAAAAAAGCTATGTGTGAAACAAGCATAAACCATAGAGTACAAGAAAATGACAGCTTCCAAATAGGTATAGAAGAAATCCAAATACACTGTAGCTTTATTCCTCCAACATCAAAGGTCCAACTTTGTGATGTTTTGACCCTCTCAAGCATGCCTACAAGGGTCAGAACATCACAATCTCAAACCTTTCATGCTGAAGGAATAAAGCTTTTGGGATTTTTTTCTACTACTTTGGATGCCATCATCTTCTTGTACTATGTGATCCAGACATGGAGATTCTAATTTACATACAAAAAACTAAATTGTAAGGAGTCTTTCTTATAATACATATGGAAATAATTGGAGCAAGCACATTTTTTGAAATGTTCCTTGGTATGCAAAGACTAACACCTGTTTGCCCTCCAAAAATTGGCCAGAATTTTGCATAATCACTAAACTGCCAGCTTCTCTCCAGGATTAGTCTAGACGTTTTATACAATGCATTTTGGCTTGTACCACAATGGAAAATAATCATGCAGGTTCACATAATTTATTTTAAATTACATTAAATGTGTAAAACATCCCAAATTACCAAATAAAGTCTTTCCTGATTTCATGACTGCATGTAATTAACATACAATATATAACGAGCCAATAAATGAGGAAAATTCAAAATTAGTTTTAGGATTCTTTTGGTGAGAGAAGATCTAGTACTGATTCTTCTTCTTGCAATGATGCTACATAGTCGCTACTTGCAGCCACCACTGGGGGGAGCTCCTGCGTACAGAGTACAGTGATCCCTCTAGATACAATGGCCTCAGAAAACAATGTTTTCTGGGCCATCATATGTTGAATCTCGAATCAAAATACAATGTCTTAGAGTCACATCCAACCAATCAACATGGCCACTTCTTTGGTAAAACACCTTTATTGGTTGTCTAGTAGCTCCTCTACGTTACTACATGTTCTGTACTACTCCCTGTCTGTACTGGGATGAGCCGCTCCTTTCCACACCAGGTGAGTTGTAGCTTCATTTTATTTTTCTGGAACATATATGTACTTATGGAAGACCCTGAAGAATCTCCTGTCCTCATCATGGAAGGTGATTTACAGGTCCCAGCATCTATTCCTACTGTTATATGTAAGGACTTGTTTTATCCGTCTTGGTTATCCATCTTGGTTTTTCTTATTCTGGGATGATATTTCTATGCTTTTGAACCAATTACAGATTTTCCATAGAGTTATGGACTCAAGTTACAATAGTTTCAATATAGAATGGTCAGAAGTCGGGACCAATTACCACGGTGTGCAACTATTCAGTTCAATATTAAATCCACGTGCTGATAGCTCCCCCTACTGGTGGAGTACTAATTATAAACTGGCATTAGACAGATGACATTGTTAATTTTAAGCACGATTTTGAAATTGTGTGAAAATACATTAACCGCCTTAAGGATCCATTTCTAAACCAGTTTTTATTTTTACGTCAGGCTTTAAATTGGGCAGGAAAGAAACTTGTGAGCATAGAACATACCCTATAATTGGTATTACTATAGTACTAGGTGGAGAATGGGTGGCATCCCACAGACCAACCTACACCCTATCTCTCACATATCGACATGGATATACAATATGTTCTTATTTCCCTGGAAGGGTAGTAGCCGTTGATTGCCTGTTTCCTGAAGTTATTCTCATCTGCTGAAACCTGGTGGCAATGAAATATACCGAGACATATAATTTCCTTGAGTATGGGAAAATTATTATTTGATATGAATAGCTTATTGCCACACCTGCACGTGGAATTCTTCCCTCCACCCTAAAGAGATATATACCTGTGTGCAATCCATTTCTTGTCATCATATAGGAGAGCGGCAAAATCCACAGCAGGGTGTATGGGAGTTCCAATATAGACATAGAAACCATGTTAAAAGACCTGTGCTCGGGGGCCTTTTTCCGAGCTGTCCTAGCCGAATTTTTAGGCACACTTTTATTTGTATTCTTCGGCCTTGGAAGCGCATTATCATGGCCCTCCGCACTTCCCAGTATCCTGCAAATCTCCCTAGCCTTTGGCTTAGCTATAGCGACCCTTGTTCAGGTAATAGGGCATGTAAGCGGAGCTCACCTGAATCCTGCAGTGACGCTGGCCTTCATGGTCGGATCACAGATCTCCATCCTGAAATGTGTCTTCTATATCTTGGCTCAGATGTTCGGCGCTGTGGCTGGAGCCGGGTTACTCTATGAGTTTACCCCAGCCAACGTGAGAGGGAACCTTGCCATCAACTCGGTGAGTGAAAGATGGGTGGATGAGGGGAACCGTATGTTGTCATGCACTGCATATGATATCTACCCAAATATACAGTCTGAGGTATACTTTTATATACATGCTATCGGGGTCATTTATCAAACTGGTGTAAAGTAGAACTGGCTTAGTTGCCCATAGCAACCAATCAGATTCCGCCTTTCATTTTTGACAGCTCCTTTGGAAAATGAAATGTGGACTCTGATTGGTTGCTGTGGACAGCTAAGCCAGTTGTACTTTACACCAGTTTGATAAATGACCCCATATATGTCTATATACATGACAGATACAGTAAGTATAGCAGTAATGCAGTTTACACTTTCATGTACTCGCCGTTCACCTGTGTCTTTGTGCATTAAGCAGTGTGCTGCTATTTGTAGTTCTACACATTGTGTTGCAGCCAATATATCACGCACCTGTGCCCCTTTTTTATATATATTTTGGAGGTGCTGGTTTATTCTCTTTTGGGTTAGACAGCAGCGTATAGGAAGAGAGAAGGGAGACGGCGCGTGCCATCTTCTGAGACAGCTGATCGGCGGGGGTGCCGGATGTCAGACCCCCACCAATCTGTTATTGATGGCCTATCCCGAGGATAGGTCATCGAAAGAAAAAGCCCGGAGAAACCGTTTAATGAACTTTGAAATAAAATAAATAAATAATAATATTGCTTCATGGAAACCATCAGCAAGCAGGCTATCTGCCACTGATTCATCTTATTTTTACAGTCTTTTTTGTTTGCTAACCTTAACATACCTCACAGGTCATTACCTAAAACCAGGAATACCAAACTGCATGCAAATATCAAATGCATCACAACATGAGCAGTGTTGCAAGGGGTTACAGGCCACCTGCACACGTTGTGGAATACGTGCGTTTTTTCCATGCCGATTCCAGTGCAGAGTAGTACAGTACCAGCACGTTCTTCTGTGCAGAAATTGACCTGCATTGCGTTTCTCAAATTTTATAGCATGTCAATTATATTTGCGGTTTTAGCTGCGGATTTCATCCTTTTCAATGGAAGGGTGAGATCCGTGGTAAAACGGCATCTAATCCACACCAAAAACCACAATTAGACATTGCGGATTTTGGTGCAGATGTGCATCTTATGTGCCTTCACCCGCACCCATGTGCAGGTAGCCTTAAAGGGGTCGTATATGATTAAACTTTTTTTTTTAATGAAGCAGCCATTTTTTTAAATCCTGTAATCACCTTAAGGTTTGAAGTCCACAGACACTACAGCACCAGCAAAGTGAATGGGATTTTAAGAAATCTGATCTGTATGCTGCCAAAAAATAAATTATAAAAAATAAAAAAATCCACTGTGAAAATTGATCTGCAGTATAAATTTTAAATCCACGGCATGTCGATTGATGCTGCGGATATCCAGCATGGGTTTCAGCCTTTGCAATGCATTGGTGGCATATCGCTAGCCTATGCCACCAATTAGAGATGAGTAAAGTATTAAAAAATTTGATTAGAGGAATGGTCAAAAATCTGGCAACTAAAATGTAATGTTGATAAGTGCAAGATAATGCACCTGGGGCGTAAAAACCCAAGAGCAGAATATAAGATCAGTGATACAGTCCTAACCTCAGTATCTGAGGAAAGGGGTTTAGGGGTCATTATTTCAGAAGCCTTAGGCCTCTTTCACACTGGCGTGTCCAGATTAAGGTCCGGATGCGTCCCGGTGCATTGCGGCAAACCCACGCGAGTAGGAACGCAATTGCAGTCAGTTTTGACTGCGATTGTGTTCCGATGTTCAGTTTTTATCGCGCGGGTGTAATGTGTTTTGCACGTGCCTGATAAAAAACTGACTGTGGTACCCAGACCCGAACTTCTTTACAGAAGTTCAGATTTGGGTTAGTTGTAGAGTAGATTGTATTATTTCCCCTTATAACATGGTTATAAGGGAAAATAGCATGCTGAATAAGGAATGCATAGTAAAATAGGGCTGGAGGGGTTAAAAAAAATATGATAATAATTTAACTCACCTTAATCCACTTGTTCGCGCAGCCGGCATCTCTTCTGTCTTCATCTGTGAGCAATAGGACCTTTGATGACGTTACTGCGTTCATCACATGGTCCATCACATGATCCATCACCATGGTGATGGGTCATGTGATGAGCGTAGTGACGTCTTCAAAGGTCCTATTGCTCACAGATAAAGACAGAAGAGATGCCGGCTGCGCGAACAAGTGGATTAAGGTGAGTTAAATTATATATATATATTTTTTAACCCCTCCAGCGCTATTGTACTATGCATTCTGTATTCAGAATGCTATTATTTTCCCTTATAACCATGTTATAAGGGGAAATAATAATGATCGGGTCCCCATCCCGATCGTCACCTAGCAACCGTGCGTGAAAATCACACCGCATCCGCACTTGCTTACGGATGCTTGCGATTTTCACGCAACCCCATTCATTTCTATGGGGCCTGCGTTACGTGAAAAACGCACAAAGAGGAGCATGCTGCGATTTTCACGCAACGCACAAGTGATGCGTGAAAATCACCGCTCGTGTGCACAGCCCCATAGAAATGAATGGGTCCGGATTCAGTGCGGGTGCAATGCGTTCACCGCACACATCGCATCCGCGCGGAATACTCGCCTGTGTGAAAGGGGCCTTAAAGGTAGGCAGACAATGTCATAGAGCAGCAGGAAATGCTAGCAGAATGCTTGGGTGTATAGGGAGAGGCATTACCAGTAGAAAGAGGGAGGTGCTCATGCCGCTCTACAGAGCACTAGTGAGACCTCATTTGGAGTATTGTGCGCAGTACTGGAGACCATATCTCCAGAAGGATATTGATACTTTGGAGAGAGTTCAGAGAAGAGCTACTAAACTGGTACATGGATTGCAGGATAAAACTTACCAGGAAAGATTAAAGGACCTTAACATGTATAGCTTGGAAGAAAGACGAGACAGAGGGGATATGATAGAAACTTTTAAATACATAAAGGGAATCAACACGGTAAAAGAGGAGAGAATATTTAAAAGAAGAAAAACTGCTACAAGAGGACATGGTTTTAAATTAGAGGGGCAAAGGTTTAAAAGTAATATCAGGAAGTATTACTTTACTGAGAGAGTAGTGGATGCATGGAATAGCCTTCCTGCAGAAGTGGCAGCTGCAAATACAGTGAAGGAGTTTGAGCATGCATGGGATAGGCATAAGGCCATCCTTCATATAAGATAGGCCAGGGGCTATTCATAGTACTCAGTATATTGGGCAGACTAGATGGGCCAAATGGTTCTTATCTGCCGACACATTCTATGTTTCTATCATTTGGCTGCTTCGCCAATTTTTTTTAAAAAATTTGCTTCATGACGAATTACTTCATAACGAAGCACATTTCTTTGTAAGTAGTGGGTGCAATGACAGTTAGTGGCTATTGCGCCGTTCCCCGTCATTGTACCCCTCCGATTCCGCGTTCATATCTGATTGCGGCATCTGATAGCAATAATACAGTGTAAAATAAAAAAAAAATTATAAAATCATCCTTACCCTCATCCATTTGATCGCGAAGAGCCAGCAGCCACCATATTGATTGTAGATCCAGCGCGAAATCTTGCGCGGCCCGTGATGATGTCATCATGTCAGCCTGCGTGGTGACATCATAAGTCACCGCACACGGGATTTCATGCAATATCTTCAATCAAGATGGCGGCGGCCGACTCGTCGCGCTCAAATGGATGAGGTGAGTATGATTATTTTTGTTTTTTAACCCATTTCAGGTAAAATCAATACGTTCCCACGAAGCACGAGGAAATTCGGCTTTATGGTGAATCGAATTTTCCCTGTATCACCAATACCAGATAGATGCAGGTATGACCTCTAGCACTCGCTCCTATTCCAGAATGGGATCCCAAAAGTGAAGGAGAGCAGGAGCAAGAGTTTCGAAAATAGCCGAGCTCAGCTATTTTTGGAAGTTTCATAGAAATAAATGGAGAGTGCACCACATAAGCGCGGCCACCGCTCCATTCACTTCTATGGGACCGGCAGAAATAGCTGAGCCAGCGCTCCGTTTTCGGAAACTCCCATCGCTTTGGGGGTCCATTCCTGGAGATATTGGTGGCTTATTCTAGTGAGGTGAGACAACCCCTTAAAGAAATGTCATCCTCACAATGTGAAAATAATCAGCAGCATAAATTGACCTGCGGTGCAGATATTAGATCCAGAGCTTATCGATTTCTACTGCAGAGAGTCCCACTGAGGATTTCTCCCTTTGCAGTACAGAAAGGGAAATCCGGGACAAATCCACAGGGAAATTTTCAGAATGGACGCAAAATCTGCAGCGGACAAAATCTGCAGCGGACATTCCACTGGGGGGAACCTGTTTTGTGTGGCCGTACCCATAAAGTCTCACGGGAGCATCCGAAAAACCATAACCGTAACACTCTTTACACAAGCATCTCAGAAGGTTTGTGTCTGGATACGTTGCACGATTCGGTCAATTATCAGGATGATGATACATTATTGGCAAGGTGTTGTACTTCTCTCTTGCATGTGTTCTTGCTATGTATTATAACATGATCGGAGTCTACACCTCATCTAATCAACTACAAGCGGTGTGAAACATACAGATGACGGTTTGGCAAGGGTTTGCATTCACTTCAATGCTGTGTATTTCCAGATCAATGAGGACACCACGGCTGGACAGGCTGTGGCAGTGGAGCTCTTCCTCACCATGCAGCTGGTCCTGTGTGTACTTGCTACAACAGACAGCAGAAGAACTGACAACATCGGATCACCAGCTTTGTCCATTGGTCTTTCAGTTACTTTAGGACATCTACTTGGGGTATGTAAGACACTAGAAATAATTGAGTCTCTTAAAATCATCTAAACAGCCCCACAAAGTGTGGATAGAAAAATGTGAAAGAATAGATACGAAGGTTCCCCGAAATTCGTCATTTTTTCCTCTTCGCCATCTTCACTTGCTTAGGCCTCATGCACACAGTCCGAAAATGGAGGATCCACAAAATATGCATGTAGTCCGTGTGCCCTCCACATTTTTTTGCTGACCCATTGACTTCAATTGTTTCCGTCAATTGTATAGGACATGTTCCATCTTTTTGCAGAACAAACACGGATGATCTGTGTGCTTTTTATATCCGTATATTTGTTCTGCAAAAAGTTAGAACATGTCCTATACTTGGCCGCAAAAGGCGGTCCACGGACCCATTGATGTCTGGATACAATTTGCATACTGCAAAATACATATGGTGGTGTGCGTGAGGCCTTATTCTGGGATACTTATGAAGCAGAAATGTTCTAGTGAGTGAGTCAAGGCAATGGCACTGCTAACTGGTCAAGGCAGAAAAGATTCCACGATAACCTAGCGTTAATTATACCGCCATATGGCACTTCATAGGGGGCACAATTGAAGAACAATGGCAGAAGTTATGTGGTAAATTCCTTGGTGAACTATTGTGCAGCATGTGCTGTGTGTAAGTCCTAGAACCTCCCATAACTTCAAGTGTCAGAGATGCCCCTTTGAGTGGATCAGTCTGTCCTAGATGACCCTTTAGTACTTCTTCCCCAGATATCTCCTTAAGAAGACATGTCCCCTCTCCTGACATGTCTGTTTAGGCTACTTTCACACTTGCATTTGTTGCGGATCCGTCATGGATCTGCACAGACGGATCCGTTCAGATAATACAAACGTCTGCATCCGGTCAGAACGGATCCGTTTGTATTATCTTTAACATAGCCAAAGTCAATGGAGGACATATCCGTTTGGCTTAGTTTCGTTAGATGGACACCAAAACGCTAAACTGCACAATCTGAGACTATCTATTCAGTGCTGCCAGTGGCGGACTGTTCAGGGACACCCCCCAACTGGTTCAGAACTGTCATTTCATGTGGAATACAATTATTTACTAGAACCAACCTGTCAGGAGGGGTAACAGGTCACCTTTAAGTACATTTCCTTCAGGTGACCCCTTTAGGGCCTTTGTCCTAAGTGCACCTGGAGGGTCAGTTATCTGGCAACAGCTATCATTCTTGATAACCATGTACATCTGGCTAAAGTGAACCTGCATAGAGATACAAAGACGTAGAACATCTTTAATACCACTTACCTCTCAGGCCAGAAAAATCGAAGATGCTTGGCTGGTCCCGCCAAAACCGGTGGGTTTGACCAACATACATGTAATGTGGCCCTCAGATTAGGTTTTACCAGACCCCATAGAAAGTACATGGTCATTGAATACTGTCAAAACCATTTAAACAATAAAAAAAAAAAAATGGGATACCCTAATTTCCAAGTTCTTCCCAACTTTCCAACTTCTTACACTCCTGCCGAACAGGGGACATTGTGTTCGCCAAAGAATTCCATGCAGTGGCCAACCATGTAATCCATGAATGGACTGAGTCCACCATTATATTAGCTCATATGTTCCAATAGGGTCTATGGTAAGAGGCTGTCATTAAAAGTGGAGAAATGTAAAATAGTATTATTTTGGGTTAATGCTTTACTGATAATGGCAGCGTTACGGACCACCCTGTGATCTGCTGATCTGTGTACTAGCAGAATCCACACATTTTCCTAAACAGAATTTACTGGAATTTTGATTGTCCTTTTTCCCCACAGACAAGAATATTTGACCAATACGTACCCCACGGTATAGGGCCATATATTTGGATCTGATCCACATTTTTTTTCGGATCGCACACAGATCCATTTATTTCTATGAGTCAAACAGAGGGATCATGGATGTTTGCTGTCCTCATCCGTATGTCCATCCTACAAATTATACAACATGTCCTATTTTTGTCCGCTTTGCAGACAAGAATAGCCATTTCTATTAATGGGACTGAGAAAATGCAGATTGCACATGGAAAATATCAGTGTTTTGCGGATACGCAAAATGGATACTTGTGTTTGCATGAAGTCTTAGGTTAAGTTGGCTATACATATCAGATAGCCCTTGGCCAAACACTTGAAAAGCCAACAGCTACCACTTCCGATCCCCCCATACACATGCATGCTCAGCTCGGCCAAGAAAGCATGTGTTCTCAGTAGGAGGAGGAGGAGTGGTTACCTCCCTGAGAACAAGAGGATCAGGCAGTTGAAATCCAGCTGCCCGAACCTTATTTCCCCCAACATCTGCCATTATTGGAGAGTCAGGAGGCCACATACACATTAGATGGTTGGCTGGTCCCACCAACATACATGTAACGTGTATGGTCACCAACTACAGCACAAGCACAAAGTTCCTTTCAGTAATAGTCAGTCAGACTTCTCGTATGGTCACGTTCACACTGTACAGGTTGTGATATATACCGTTGTATGATTGCAATTTCCTTCTTGATTTCAGATCTATTACACTGGCTGCTCAATGAATCCAGCAAGGTCTTTCGGTCCTGCTTTGATAATGGGATTGTACAATTATCACTGGGTAAGAACATATGGGGCAAACACACGACTTGACCCATCTACAAAGATCACTAATGTCTCTTAGACTTCAATCACCCATTAAAGGGCTTTTTGTGGGACTTAGGTATTGATGGTCTACTCTCAAAATAGGTCATCGGTATAAGACCAAGTACTGGTCTGATACCTGTCATCTCCACCAATCAGCTGTTTTGAAGCCAGAATTACAAGGCTGTGCTGGGGTACCGCAGTTCCCAGTCAACTGAACGGGGGCTGACCTGCCATATGAAACTACACAATGGATGGAGCATTCCATCTTCTGTATAAAAAGAGTGTATCCAGGCTTATAAGGGGTACCCCCATCGTAGACATTCATGGCATATTCACTGGATATGGTAGATGTGGGTTCCACCTCTGGAACCTTCATCTATCTCTGGAATGGGAGTGAATGGGGGGGGGGGGGCATGGAAATAACATAGCACAATGAACAATGAACCTTTTTTACCAGTACCTAGTCTTGTCCTGGCACTGGAATTGAATGGGGCTAAGCTGCAATACCAGACACAGCCCATAGAGGAGGAGGGCGATATGTAAAGTAAAACTATGAAGAGGCTGTGATATCTCAGTCTAGTTATATTTATTCAACCTTAAAACTTGAAAAACTCCTTGAAGACATAACCAGCCCACAAGAACTCATTACTGGTGCCACAGACTAGATGATTGTTATCAATTTTAAATATAGAGTGGAAAATGCATCTAAAGTAAGACCAGTAATGGTGTCAGGTCTAATGACCATGTACCAGTGCAATTACTACACCGATATGTATGTCTGGAGGTAGAACGCTGTCAGATGTCCTGTGTTCCCTGACTCATCCAGGTAAACATATTTTTCATTGTTACTCCCAGGTCTTCTGGGTGGGCCCCATGTCTGGTGCAATCTTCGGGTCTTTGATCTACAACTACTTACTGTTCCCAACTATGAAGAATCCTTTAAGCAGATTGTCCATCCTGCGAGTAAGCTACGACCCAGAACATGAACAAGAGCGAGAGGAACACCGCAAGCATTCTGTGGAACTGAGTTCTTTTCACAACAGCTTGGATAAAGCATAAGATCACAAGGGAAGGATGTGGTATTTTAATGAACACAATGGACAAAGGATTCAAGGTGTCTACCTTTAGTGCATGCAGCCATTTTGTGAGCTGAATATGTGCAACAACTAAGTATATTAAACTACTAAGAATATTCATTTTTATTAAAATTTTTACTAATTTAAAACAGTTTTTTTTATATGATATATCAGAGATGTGGTCCCACCTCAGGGACTTGTACTTACCTCGAGGACAGGGGTCCCTCATTTCGTGGTTGCTTTTGCCACGCAGGCACCTCTCTCTTCATTGATTTCTACGTCAGTCAGCCTACGTTTTCGGAGCTACCGTAGAATTAAATGGAGAGAACTACTCATGTGTGACTACCTCTTCATTCATAGTGGCCAAAGAAACAGGAATTCAGGAGCTAATGATTCAGGAGATAGAAGCAGGTCCCAGAGGTGAGAGCTAAATCTATCAGACCTTTATGGCATATCCTGTGGTTAAGCCCTAAATGTATAAGTTGGGAAAGCCCATCTTAGCCCACAACAGTGTAATACCTATGTGTAAACCTTGCATGCTATTCCTTATGTTTTTATACTACTTCCATCAAAGGAACAGTAATGACAGTATGAAGAGGAGCAGTGAATGTGATATATATGCATATTCGGGTTGAGTATTTTCAGTGTATAATGTATAAATAGTATAAGTAATGTACAGTTTTTAATATAGGATTTTTTATTACTGAACTGAAGTAAGTTATAAGGAATGCTTCTGCTCATAAACCTTATCAGACTCCACACATGAAGGTATATGTATTATTATTATTATTATTAGGTTTTGGACAACTATAATACAGCAGCATTTTAAAGAGGAGCTGTAGCCTCTCCTAACATGTCTGTTTTAGTAACTACTTACTTCTCCCATGTGATAACAATTCTGGAGCATCTATTCTTATGACTCTATGATATGCCATAGCAATTAGTAATGAAGATCCAGATGGTTGTTACGAATTGGGGGGGGGGGGGGGGGGCGTGTCCCTAAACAGTATCCAATCAGTGCTGCGGTGCCAAGCTCTGCAGTGACACACCCCTAACTGGTAACACCCATCTGGACCTTTATTGCAAATTACTATTATTATTAAATGAGGAATGCAAGTAGCTAATAAAACAGACATGTCAGAAGAGGTGACAGCTCCTCTTTATCGTCCACACTATGGCTGGAAGACATCCTACAGGTTTACTTAGATTACCATAAACGTCTATGATAATGCAAGTTTTCTTGTGTAGACCACTGGGGATCCAAATCATCAGGGTTATTGGGCATGAGACACTCAGCTTCATTGCTGCAGCACCCGTCTGGCCAGGGAGGGACCAGAAGCAGCAGAGACTAGAAGCTCAGAGCTGGACCCAAGAGGTTCCAACAACTCCTGCATTGCAGCTAACACTGTCTAAATTCTGAATATGTTTTCTAGAGGGTTGTGTAGACATACAACTAGGTGTTAGTGAATTTAGTAATAGCTGGGCTTTTGATGATCCTAGTAGGAGGCAATTGCATCAAGTATACGCCTCCCTTTTGCCTTTAGAGTTCGGCGACATGGTCAGGTTTCCTGAAAAAGTTTTTTGACGGTACTATATCACCTTAATTGGCATGAGGAGTCTTATAGGTATAGAAATGAGCTCTTAACAAGCTCTGCTTCTAATGCCACTGATGTTGGACCCTTTAAATAGGCCTTGGACTTGACTTGGATAATAACTAAGCCAGCATCTCATCTGCAGACAGCTGTTTCGGGATGATTACCCCTCATCAGTGCAGAGCAGAGAGTATTGGCTGACCTGGGTGAGAGGTCTCGGTCAGGCCTAAGCCAGTACTCTCTGCTCTGTACTGATGAGGGGCAATCACCCTGAAAAAGTTGTCTGTAGATGAGATGCTGGCTTAATTATTATCCAAGCCATGTCTCAAGGCCTGTATAAAAAGCCGAACATTGACTTACAGGATAGCTGTTGCATGTAGCCTTACATGTGGTGGCATCAGAGGCAGAACTTATTAAGAGCTCATTTACATCCCTTCTTCCCTGATGCAGTTTTGGAAGCCAAAAACAAGGAATGGATTCAAAATAAGAGAAGTCGTATCTGCCCTTTCTCCCCTTTTATGCTCCACTCCTGGTTTTGGCTTCCAAAACTGCACCAGGAAACCTGACTGTGTGGCCGTACCTTTATTCAGAATACATTAATGACTCTACGAGGATGGATTCTGCCAAACAGAATGCAACAGAACAGAGATGAAAGTGGAATATCATCATTACTGTGACCTTGTTGTATGGCATCACTGTCATGCCAACTAAATGTAATAGCATAATATGTCTATATCATTATATGTCTCCTCCATCTTCGTGTCTTGAGATGTTCTTCACGTACCTGTTGCAAGCACAGGGGTCATATTTCATCACATTCTCCCTGGCTTCCCAGCTTTTCTCCATGGCATGATGAATGTATGAAAGACTTGTATGAATAATAGTGAACGATTAAATGCTCTAATTTTACGACTTTATTCTGTGTGCTTTTGAGTTTTTGCTTTCTTTTTTTCATTCGCCACCTCTGTACAAATTGCTGCACCTGAGACATTTGATGAATGACGGCTCTGACAAGTCGAGAACATTATTTTCAAATTTGCTTTATTTAGAGCACTTACTTGTCAATCAAACAATCGATGTAAAACGATACCCTAATATTTCAGCAAGTATAATACTCATGCTAGCTCTATATATTTAAAATACCACAATTTTTCTAAACCACTGCATTTAAAGGGACACTTCCATGAAACTTTGCCATCACATATTAACAGTCTATATGTTAACTATCTACATAACTTTCTTTTAAAATAAAAAATTTCTCAGTCAGACCATCACTGTGAACAGAAAAACCCTCATGTAGTGACTTAATGAGAAAATCACAAATTAGACTGATCAATACAATGCTCTTCTGTGGACATTTTTATCTAGGCCTATCAAGAGAACAATAGAGCTTCCACAGTGCTATCCCAGTTCTACACCTACTATTATCATAAGGATTACCCTTAGGAATACAGGGTCATGTGCGGTGTGGCAGTGCACATCCACCTCTGTTCTTGAGTACTGGCCGGAGACTACTTGTGGGTATGAATAGCTCTATTGTGATGTGTGCGCTCTCCAATCTGGTTTCTTAGGGGTTACTTCCCCAGTCTCAAGTCATGAATAACCGAAACATGTTGGAGCACATTTACTAAAGTGTTTGCGTCTGTTTTTAGTCTAAGAAATGCAGTTTTAGGCCTCTTTCACATGGGCGAGGCATGTGAGGGCCGGATAGGATGCGGGTGCGTCACGGGAAAATGCACGATTTTTCCACGCGAGTACGAAGCATTTTAATGGGTTTTGCACACACGTGAGAAAAATCTGCATGTTTGGTACCCAGACCCGAACTTCTTCACAGAATTTCGGGTTAGGTGTTGTGTAAATTTTAGTATTTTCCCTTAAAACATGGTTATAATAGAAAATAATAGCATTCTTAATACAGAATGTTAAGTAAATTAGGGATGGAGGGGTTAAAAAAAAATTAAAATAAATAATTAAACTCACCTCATCAACTTGTTTGCGCTGCCCAGCACGTTTTCATTCTTCTTTGAGGACCTGGGAGGAAAAGGACCTTTGGTGACGTCACTGCGCTCATCACATGGTCCATCACCAAGGTGATGGGCCATGTGATGGCTCTGCGCTCATCACATGGTCCATCACCATGGTGATGGACCATGTGATGAGTGCAGTGAAGTCATCAAAGGTCCTTTTCCTCCCAGCTTGAGATCGGTGTTCTGTAGATTGTATTATTTTCCCTTATAACATGGTTATAAGGGAAAATAATAGCATTCTTAATACAGAATGTATAGTAAAATAGGGTTGTAGGGGTTAAAAAATTTTTTTTTAAAAATTAAACTCACCTTAATCCACTTGCTCGCGCAGCCCGGCATCTCTTCTGTCTTCTTTTTTGCTGTGTGCAGGAAAAGGACCTGTGGTGATGTCACTCCGGTCATCACATGGTCCATCACATGATCCATCACCATGGTAAAAAGATCATGTGACGGACCATGTGATGACCGGAGTGCCGTCGCCACAGGTCCTTTTCCTGCACACAGAAAAAAAGAAGACAGAAGAGAAGCCGGGCTGCTCGAGCAAGTGGATTAAGGTGAGTTTAATTTATTTTATTTTTTTTAACCCCTCCAGCCCTATTGTACTATGCATTCTGTATTTAGAATGTTATTATTTTCCCTTATAACCATGTTATAAGGGAAAATAATAATAATCGGGTCCCCATCCTGATCGTCACCTAGCAACCATGCGTGAAAATCGCACCGCATCCGCACTTGCTTGCGGATGCTTGCGATTTTCACGCAACACCATTCATTTCTATGGGGCCTGCGTTACGTGAAAAACGCACAAAGAGGAGCATGCTGCGATTTTCACGCAACGCACAAGTGATGCGTGAAAATCACAGCTCATGTGCACAGCCCCATAGAAATGAATGGGTCCGGATTCAGTGCGGGTGCAATGCGTTCAACTCACGCATCGCATCCGCGCGGAATACTCGCCCGTGTGAAAGGGGCCTAAAGGATTCAAGATTTTAATGTTCAGAGTGCTGGACTATATTCACTGCATATTACCATGCTTGCTGAGGACAATCCATGCGTCGGTGTGAAATTATCTGGATCAACCTGCAGGATAACAGGCTGAACTGGATGGACAGATGTCTTTTTTTCAGCCTTATAAACTATGTTACTATGTTACTATGTTACTAGCTGGCGTGTCTTTTTCTATTAATGTGTCTGAATCTGCACCTGTTTTCCATGTGCTCGTTAGTGCTGCTATTCGCAATCCGAAACCCACTCATTTATTGCAAAATGGCCACACAACAATTTAACTTGAATACCAATCTAGTATATCTTCCATGCACTTAATCATTTAGCTATTCTATGCTTCCATTCAGTGCGCTGCCTGTGCTGTTCATAGTGCGCTCTGCGCTGATGAATGGCAGAAAAAGTCTAAAGCATATTGGTACACCATAGACTTTTTCCAGGGTGCGGGTGCCCAAAAAGAGGGCTCTGAGTGCCGCCTCTGTCACCCGTACCATAGGTTTGCCACCATTGTCCTAGTCTGATGTGTTCCTAAGGGCTCATGCACAAATTAGGGATCCGCAAATCACTGATACCAGCGGTGTGCATTCCCATTTTGTGGAACGGAACGTCCTGCCCTCTACAGTACTGTCCTATTCTTGATAAAAAGAAGGATTGCGCTGCAGGAGAAGATTCTTTTCTGTTTCTTTTCTTTCCCTTATATTCGTAAAAATCTTCAGTTAAAAGGACCACATGCCATCAATGACTCTGAAGATTTTTACGAATATAAGGGAAAGAAAAGAAACAGAAAAGAATCTTCTCCTGCAGCGCAATCCTTTATCCATTATATTCAGCGGACTTTTATTACCCACATTGTCCTAGGATTTGCAGCGCTTGAGGGGACAAATATCCTGTACAGAGACTTTACTTTTTATTGGAACTGTCCTATTCTTGTCAGACAAGAATAGGACATGTTTTATTTTTTGTGGGGCACAGGTGTGCTGTCCGCATCTTCTACGGCCCCATTGAAGTCAATGGGTCTGCCTCTGACCTGCAAAAAATGTGTTTGTCTGAACGAGCCCTAAGGACTCATGCACACAAACATATTATTTTTTTTTTCCGTGTCTGTTCCATATTTATTAATTTTTTTAGGTCTGTATGCGGAACCATTCAGTTCCATTGGGTCGCAATAAAGACAGAAATGACTCTGTGTGCATTCTGTGTCTGTATGTCCGTTCCGCCAAAAATGTCCTATTATTGTCCACATTGAGGACAAGGATAGGACTGTTCTATTAGGAGCCGGCTGTTCCGTAAAATGCATACGGCCGGTATCCGTGCTTTGCAGATCTGAAATTTGTGGACCGCAAAACATCCAACAGTCTTGTGCACGAGCCCCAAGTCTGCCCCGAGTCTTTCTCTGCAAAAGTGTTTGTTCAGTCGGTCTGGACAAAAAATATGTTCGTGTGCAGGAGCCCTTAATGAGGACTTTGGCACAAAAATTGCACCCTCATCAAATCCGTAACATGTGAATGGGCCCTTAGGGGTTCGTACAACTCAGAATTTGTATAGAGCTACAATATGCTTATGTTTAAGATCTGTACATGTATATTATCAGTAATACTGGAAATTATCCTCTACTCTGATATTCAGAACTTCTTAAAAATAATAGACACTTGAAAATTAGGCAAAGTCAACGTTTTTATGATTTGGGCCATTTCCAAATTGAATTCTGGGAAATTAGAAGTCAATGAATGTTATTGTCAAGAAGTGTTTTTCACAAAGTGTGTCTGTTTCTTTTCTATTTATTATATTTGTCAGACGTTCCTTTTAGTTTAGTCATTTGTTACAGACTGAAAGTTACTTTGTCAGCTCCATGGTCACCCGGTTATTACACACCTTATACAAGCAATGAGATATTAGATTTTTGTACAAGAGATTTCAGAAAAATAAATGCTAATTAATATACTACAGACTATATTATGGCTGACCGTCCTTGAAATATCATATTTAATTAAAATCAGATTAATATAATGTATCAAGCTTTTTCTGTGCAGAGGAGTCCAGGGTCTGTATTGTGAACTGAACCTGATGGAAGGTGTGTTGCGTTTTGTAAATCACATATATTTCCATATATATGTCTGTAAGGCCTCCTGCACACGACTGTATGGTTTTTCCATCCGTTTTAAACAGATCAGTTTTTTTTTTTTGTTTCAGTAGTGTTTCCGTTCCGTTTTTCCGTTTGTGATCCGTTTTTTGCGGAACGGAAACGGGAGCATACAATAATGTTTAGGCCGAATGCTCACGGCCGGGAGCGGTCCGTGGTAACACGGCCTGAATTCCTGCTGAGAGCAGAAGCGCACGGCGTCATTGGTTGCTATGACGGCGTGTGCTTCATGCCGCCGCTACACTACAGTAATACACTTGTATAGATCATACGAGTGTATTACTGTAGTGCAGCGGCGGCATGAAGCGCACGGCGTCATAGCAACCAATAGATGGTTCCGCAAAAACTGATATGGAAGACATACGGATGCATTCAGTTTATTTTTTTTTTTGCGGAACCATTGACTTGAATGGAGCCACGGAACGTGATTTGCAGGTAATAATAGGACATGTTCTATCTTTGAACGAAACGGAATGCATACGGAGTACCTTCCGTTGTTTTTGAGGACCCATAGAAGTGAATGGTTCCACATACGGAACACAAAAAAACGGAATGGAAACGGAAAAAAAAATACGGTCGTTTGCAGGAGGCCTTAGAGAGAGGCCCAAAAAGTTATAACCTAGTGGTCTCCAAGAAAATGGTGGTCATTTATGAACATTCTTACAGCAGTTTTTGGCATAAAAATAATCGCAAGACCCCTTCTTGCAACACCCGTGTGACAATACAACACACAGGCGTTGTTACACCGTCCTCAAAACTTGGGAGTGGCGGGGCTGGGCCGGGCAAATTTACTAACATTTACACCTAACAGGGGTAAAAGAGGAGTAAAAACTAAAAATTTATGAAGAGGCACAAGCTTTATCATAAATTAGGTGAATTCTCTGGCAGGGCAGGGGAGAAACACCCTTTGAATGACCCCCAATACTTTATAAATCCTCACCAATTTATTGACTGTGCTGCACAGTGTATGGCCTTATTCAGATGTCAGTGAATCACCTACAGTGAAGCACACCTACCCATTGATTTTAATGTGTATATTCACACATCCCTGATTTACCATGGTCATTTCGTGGAAGCATGCCCTATTTTTGCCCATGTTCACAGATCCATCATGTCATTATAGTCAAGGGTCCATGAAAAAACACAGGCACAACATGAATGGCATCCGTGTTTCACTGATTGTTGCTAGGAGATGCTCTTGAAATTTTCAACTGAGTAGTTAGCCATGGAATACAGATGACACATGGAGGGCAAAAAAACAGCCAGATGGATCCTTCACAGACATCTTTGTGGATGAACCACTGACCACCTTGTCATTGATGTTGTCATAGACATGTGAATGAGGCCTAAGCGAAGAAGTCAACAAACTTCAGCTGGTGAGCACATACTGCAACGGGCGCCTCCCCCCAGGGCCCTCTCTATCGCTCCCCCCAGGTGTAGGAAATGCTGAGTGGTGTAGTGCGGCCTAAATGTCTCTCTATAGGTGTCACAGTGCTCCTACCTGGATACGGCTGGACCCCAGACTTTGGCTCCGAGGCAATAAATAGCAGGGGTTATTGAGAGATTTCAAGAAATAACTTGAGTCCAGACCTTGAGATGAAGTTCAATGGCAGCTTTACTTGAATAAACATTTCTCCAAACAGTTTCAGGCTTTGTCTTGGTTTCAGCAGGCTTTAGCATAAACTGGCAGGCAAACTCAACTCTGCTATATCTTTCTCTCACTCTGCTGTACTGACAAGCTGACTGGATAACTTGGCTTCTTCTTTACGCTGCACTTAACTTTTTAGTTGGACTCCTCTTCAGCCAAGGCATAGGTTAGAATCCTGGCAGCTCCAACATGGAGTCTCAACCAGCACAAAGCAGAACTGCCCCGCCTCCTTCTTGTAGCAAGCAGGACTGGCCCACTCCTGACCAAAGGGGGGGGGGGGAGAATGGAATGGTGAGTTCAATTCTATCTAACTATAGCTCTACCGTATTGCTACCACCTGCTGGTGAACCAGGCACATTACATGAACAGTTACCTACCATGATTATAAATGCACAGTGTTGAGGGACCTAGAAATAAATATATAGGTGACATACAGGTTAGACCATAAAAGATAGCAGCAAGGTGCAGAAGTGGTAACACCACTCTGGGGTGTTACAATACCATGTACAGCCCCCTAAATTACAGAGAGAGGTATCGCTGAAATATATACAGTTCATTTACAATATACACACTATATGGACAGAAGTATTGGGACACAGCTCTTTGAATTCATTGAATTTAGGTATTTCATTCAGCCACCTTGCCACCTAGCCATGCAGTCTGCCTTTACAAACATTTGGCTCCTTCGGTCCCCAACCGCTGATGCATCATCATGTTTCACACAATAACCTATTAAATTAAAGGGGTTCTCCAGGCTCTCCTATATTGATGACCCATCTTCAGGATAGGTCATCAATATCAGATCGGCGGGGGTTCGACAACCGGCAACCTACACCGATCAGCTGTACAAGGAGACGGCGCCCGCAGTGTGTACTCGCCGTCTCTCTTCCTGCTCATTTCTGCTTTGCCATAGACATACATTGGTGAGCAGGAAGAGAGAAGGGAGGCGGCACATGCACACTGCGGGCGCCGTCGCCTCGTACAGCTGAACGGTGGGGGTGTCGGACCCCCGCCAATCTGATACTGATGACCTGTCCTGAGGATAGGTCATAAATATAGGAGAGACCAGAGAATCCCTTTAATTCTTCAGGTTACTATGGCTGTGTGCATACCTAATAAGCATAGGGTTTTTCAAAGTAAAGTTTGTGCAAAAAAATTGTATTTTTTACTGAATATTCCCATTTATTGTAATTTCTTGTACTTAAATTTAATAAACATTTTTGGAATCCCATCTCATATGCCAAACAGCCCCCCCCAACAGACATGCATGCTTAGTCTGGCCAAACATGCCTGTGCTCTCATTGAAGAGGGGGGGGGGGGGAGGATCGGGCATGTTTGAAACCTAACAGCCTAATGCTTCTCTTCTACGACATCTGACAATCAGGAGGCGTCATCCACTGGTTCTGCAGTAAATGGCATGTTTGGCTGATGCCCACCGGAGCAGCCCCTGGTAGGCAACTTTCACACTTGTTATTGTTATTTCCGTTTAGTCCTCATGCACTGGGAATGGAAAGAGATCCGTTCAGGATGCATCAGGATGTCTTCCGGTCTGCCAGCATTCAGTTTTGAGACCGGACACACAACTGCTGCAAGCTGCGGTTTTGTGTCCATTCATAAAAACGGAAAACAAGGTAAGTCAATGGTGACGGATCCGTTTTTAAGGAACCTAAAAAACGGATCCGTCGCCTTCTGACTTTCAATGTATTTCGTGACGGATCCAGTTTTTTTTTCATTTTGATTTCACGCAACCGCATCCTAACCGAACGGATGCATCCTGATGTGCAAAATCAAAACGGATCGGTTTAATTCCTTTATTGAGATCCTCTGCCAAGTGTGAGAGTAGCCGTACTCTGGTGCGCCAGTCCCATCCTGGAACAAGGGGTTTCCCAGTCCCCAGTTGCCCCACTGGTAAAGCCCATGCCTCACACAACGGGGGGGGAGCAACAGCTCCAGGGTGGCACGGGGATACCTGTGCAGGGCTTATTTTACAAATGTCCTAAAAATCTGTAGAATGAGGCTAAAAAGATGTGTTGGCGACTGTTAAGGGGTTAATACCATATATTGTAACGAAGGCGCTTAATGAACAGTAATGCGCTAATAAAATAACTAATTATAAATTATCACAAGAGATTAAATGTGGTAACTGTTAATCAGTCATTATTGGAAAGGAAGTACAGTGCGGGGTCTGATTGCTCGCTCTGCCGTGCCCCCCCCAACCAGGAAAAATGACAATTATATCATAAAAGAAAACAACAACATGCTCGTAGCGCAGTGTGGCGCATGACAGGGCGGGTGACGAGGGCTGAGTACAGTAGTTAACGTGTTAGTTTGTTGTTGACAAGATGATTTCTGATTTATGTTAAGAGCCGGCAAGCAATTTACAGAAGCTGCTGGTGATCAGCTTTGCAAGAAAGGAAATGTAAATTGTCTCTTTCCTGACTTTGGGCTTTGAGTATCAATTAGAGAAACCCTGCAGTGTAAAGCCTGAAAAAAATAAAAATAAAATCCAGAGGAGGAAAAACATGACTCTTTATAGAACACAGAAATGTGTGAAGAGCCGGCTGACGGGGGAAGAAGGCAAGTGACAAATACTGGCACATGGACCAGACGCCTACATTTAGGGTTTGCCACTAGAGATGAGCGAATCATCTGAAGTCGATTCGCATAATACTTCGTTTGAATACTGCACGGAGAGAGCGCTCCGTTACGTACAGTATTAGAATGTATTGGCTCAGATGAGCCGAAGTTATTACTTCACGAAGTCTCGCGAGACTTCACATAATAACATTCTACTGTAAAAAGAAAACATTTTCCGAACTCTGGTTCGGTTCCAAGTGGTCCGGGTTTGCTCCGAACAGTATTCAAACGAAGTATTATGCGAATCGACTTCGGATGTTTCATTCCTAGCACCTTTCCCAATAAAAAATACCGGCCGAGTTAAGCCACACTCCAAATGGGGTGTGGTTGTGGGGGCATGGATTAATATGGGGTGTTAAGTCACTGTCATACTGTGGCTCCCAATAATTATAATGCCCCCAGTAAGAATAACGCGCCCCCTTTTCTGCTTCTGCAAAAAAAAAAAAGCACTCACCTCCTCCATTTGCTCGCGCAGCGGGGAAGACTCCCTGCTGACTGGGGAGTGGTGGGGACATGGCAGGACCAGGGCCACTAACATTTACCGCTGTCTCCAAGGGTAACTGTTGGTGAAAAACTACTCCATTCAGGCAATGGAGTCGTTTTTCACTTCAGACGCACAGACTGCCGGAGGATGTGCCTATTTTATGAAGAGGCCTGCGCAGGGAGGAATCAATGACCGGTGTAAGACGTCAGTCTTGGGAAACGACCCAATGGGGGAGATTTTATCCAAACTGGTGTAAAGGAAAACTGGTTTAGTTGTCCATAGCAACCAATTAGATTCCACCTTTCATTTTTTCAGAGCCCCTTGGAAAATGAAAGGATCAATCTGATTGGTTGCTATGGGTAATTAAATCTCCCCCAATAAATTCACGTGACATTAGATCTAGAGATTGTTGATTCTGTCACAGTGCGTCACGCGGTTGTGACTCAACAGTCGCAAAAAAAATCCAGACTGGATGGAGTCTGCGTCTGCAGGTTTCAAAATGTGCTTGATTATTCCTCCATTGACTTTGATGTAAGTCGCAGGCGGCATGAGACTGGCGGTGCCTTTTCTGTGACCCCGCTGTGTATTTTTCATCCAAATCATAGCTCTAAAATAGTTGTAGGCAAGTCGTACATATATTTTTATCATGCAACTTGCTATCACACCACACATCGCCGTGTAGCCCGCTGTCTAAAGGGGCTGTCCAGTTTCATGATACTGATTAGTGTTGATTGTGAATATTCTAATCGCTAATTTTTATCGCGAATATCGACACTTCGAGAATTCGCGAAGATGTAGAATATAGTGCTATATATTCGTAATAGCGAATATACCAGTAACCTCCCTTCTTGTTTGTGGGCCAATGAGAAGGCTGCAATGTCTTTGTCAGAGCTTAGCAACATCCCTAGCAACCAATAGGAAAGTTGCCTACCCCTTAATATATAAGAACCTCCCCAGCAGCCATTTTCTGCAGTTTTTTTGCAGTTCTGAGAGAGAGAGCAGTGACATTGCTGTGCTCTGTGCTTTCATCTGAATCATATTCCTTATCCAATTACATTAGATAGTTAGTTAGCTCATATATATAATACAGATAGTTAGTGGGAGATAGTCAGTGTAGGCTGGATAGTGATATAGTGTAGCTGATAGGTTCCAGTGCAGGGTGTTAGGTAGTGTGATAGGAATTAGT